>NC_089312.1:33649329-33741829 GCF_036669915.1 Pocillopora verrucosa | reverse complement strand
TTCGCTAAACAAAATGTTAGGCAATTTTTCAATAGTGTTGATGGCACATTTGTCTGTTACTGCTGTAATAAAAAATAGAGGCATCAAAAAAGGCATCGGTGGCATCCGGAAAGGCACCAAGAAGAATTATATTTACGTTTTGTAACTTTCTGCGTGACGTGCGTAGCGAAAAAAGAAAACCAAAACCGTGGACCCCAAATGAATTCTCCCACCTTACCCAAAAAATTTTCAAAAATTTTGCAACTTCTCCTGTTCCTATTCGTAGGTCCGGCCAAGCCTTTATGGTCATTGGCCCTCGTATAGCCGCTAACTATGGCTTATAAATACAGTTGTTTAGCGTTAAATTGTAAAACTCCCCGAAGAAGTCTACTATAGTTAGACGAAACGCGCCGGAGAATAAAGAAATTTTACAACTACTGTTCGTAGAGTGCTGCTCACCAGTCTAGTTTTAAAGATTTTTTCAAAAATTTGGTGCGATATCTGTGGTCAGTTTTTCCATGCAGGTTGTCTGGATATACCTTTCGCAGAGACGTGGGGGGACAGAGACACCAACACAACATTTCACCTGCTGTTCGGTTTTCATCCTGAGTTCATTTGATTATAAATATTTAAGCATGGTAAACACATTAGCCTTCACTTGGCTGTTTCTCGAAGCTCAGTGTTTTCTTACATACCTTTTTCACGTGTAATGAGGCGATTGAATACATATAATAAACACTAAAAGAACTACAGCTGATGGAAATTTTAAATTTCTTATCTGAAGGCTGTGGATACAAACTTATCAATGACTCTAAAAATATAAAAATCTTGAACGAAATTTTTTTAGAGTTGCTTAGCTTGAGTTTTCCGGAATCGAAAGTCGAGATTGCAAAATTCAAGTGAAAAGCAAACCAACTGTGATTAACGCCTTAAACAAGTCAAGATACTTTTTTTCGTCCTACAACAAGTTATATATCGTAAATATCATTCTTCTTGATGCCTTTCCCGGTGTCACCGATCGCGATGCCTTTCCCGATGCCTCCGTTGGTTAATATAGCAGTAAAAATATTGTTCCAAACGTTTGGAAAATTGCTTAACTTTTTGAGTAGCGAAGTATAACCTGTAACATTTTGGCTTTACAACACGATTGTTTTTTGCAAGTTACAAAACGTAAATATAATTTTTCTTGGTGCCTTTCCGAATGCCACCGATGCCTTTTCCGATGCCTCCATTGTTTGATACAGCAGCAAAAGATATATCTGCCATCAACACTTTTGAAAAATTGCTTTACATTTTATTTAGCGAAGGATACTGTTAACACTTCGGCTTTACAACACTATTGTTTTCTGCAACTACAACTGATATGTATCTATATGAATTATTAAATTCGTTTCCCCGCTGACCACCCGTATTTCGGTTTTTACTTCTTTCCCCGCTCGTCGCCCGTGATGTAGTAACTCCCAATTGTCTCGGTTAATCCTGGATCCAAACGTGAGCTATGACGTCATCGAAAAATACGGTGGCTTCGCCTTGCTTTGTATCTTTTCGCCACACTTCGTAATAATTTCGCGCGCGACTTAGTGCAATCGACTCTAGCTTGCCACTGGAAACAAGCTGTACCTAGATTCTTCTACACAGAAACAAAAAATTAGTTTATTTCTATCAATATACCGAAAATTATCAAACATTGGAACGATCTTCCTATTGACGTATTTAATTTTCGTGATTGCCCTAACTTTAGTAAGTTTAAATTAAGATTGAAGAATCATATGAATGTTTATTGAATGGCCATTTTATATTTATTTATGATACTTATCTGTTTTTCACTTGACTTTTTTATATTTTTAGTACTTGTTTTTGTATAGGGACCTTGAATAATTTTATATTTTTTTCTTTAGGAGACCCTTGATATAGGGCTAACCTCTGGGTTTCCTTTTTCTTAATAACTACGTTTTTGTATGTTATTCTGAAATAAAGTATTGCACCTAAAAGTGGTCGGAAATTGAATTTTTCAAGCTCTAAGGACAACGCTTCGGCGCGCACGAAAAGCACAACTCACTTTTGTGGTATTCACTATTTACTAATGCCAGGAGCACAGAACCTGGGTTCCTGTTAAAGAGTGATATGGCCAGCGCCATTAAATACATAGGATCTCGATGGGGTGATGGCCTTTACGACTGACGGTTAAAATTTCTCAATATTTTTACGCCTAGTAGTTAAATTTTTTTGCCGTTGTACAGTCACTGAGTTAAACTCATTCAGACCCTCTACACAGAACAGGAGGATTCCTCACTTCGGATTTCCAGGTCCACTACCGTGTGTACGTATTTCTTGAGTGTGCGCTATTCTTTAGGCATGGGCTTGCCTCGTCATTTGCCCAAGTGACGCAAGGCGTAGCTAGGGGGGAGGGGTTCCTGGGGCGCCCATGACCCTCCCTTTGTAAGCCTTTTCCTAAGCAAACATCCTACAATATTCCATATGGGCCTTTAAGTCGCGTCAATACGAGCCCACTGAAACAAAAGGGGGAGCAGCGGTATAAGCCATACATAGTTGGCGATTCCCGGATGGTGTCCCAGTTTACATACGGGGTTTCATTTGAAAATGTCGAAACAAACAAAACGTTTCAACTATTTTCAGCGCTAGAAAAAGAAGTAAGGAAGTTCCTCATCTGACTTACCTTTAGGTCTTTCTTGTCACAAAAATGAAAACATCTGGTGCACAAAGTATCCTCTTGTATGCTACGCATGCCTATGTTTTTTTGTTTTTGTAAAGAAGAATAAAATGATACAGTCTTACGCGGAGGTACTTGAGGGTGAGTCCGAAGTATGGGCAAGCACTGAGAGAAGCGCACGAAACCCTCAACCCGGCTGGGATTTCCTTATTTGGGCTGATTGCTTGAGGTTCGAATCCTCACAAGTGTCTGAGATTGCAACGCTTCTACTTTTCTTATGCTTCTTGTCATACCATTTGCGTCAGGTGATCCAGCCTTTCCGCTGAGGGTAAAATGTATGTTACTGAAACACGATCCTCCGTCAAGCTGAAAAAGAAGAGTGCTTGAAGTAAATGACTGTTGCTGATAGACATTTACACGAAATTGAAATCTCTCAAACTCTCTCCCTTCGTTGTATATAATCAAAGACTAAACATTCAAAAGAACGCAGAGGCTTCTTGAGATAAACCACACTTACTGGAAATTCGAAAGAAAGGGAAAATATATTTTCAGCACTGTTTCATAGCTATTTTGCGGCTGCAGCACACCAACTTGATGTTAGTCTAAACAATGGTTCAGTTGATCAGTAAAGTGTGATTAAGGTTGATTCTATCAAAATGTTTTGTTTTTTTCCCTTTGCACACAACATTGTGCTAACTGAAAAAGGGTTTTAACTTATTTCTCTTGTTTTCTGTTTTCTCGACAAATGTAAAGTCTATAAATTCCATGACTGCCATATTTCATAACCTAGGAGTGGAATATTCAGCTGAGACGGAGGAGTGTCCACTTTGGTAATCACTCACAAATTTAGTGGCTCTGTTTCAGTTACAAGTGGCTGTATCCCACTTCTGATAGCCTGCAACGAAATGGAAAAAACTAACAATTGTATCAATCAGAAATACCTCTTCATCCATTACAACTGCAGTCATGGATTTGTTAGAAGTAGAATCTCTAACACTCGTTGTTTGTTTGGTTGATTCTTCTTTAATCTCCTTTCTTCTCAAGATGTTACAACGGGGACTAACTTCTACCTAATGAAAAAAGCGAGGGTCACCGTTTATAAGGTGACACTACAGATAACACTACTAAGCTGTCAATCTTCTTGTATCGTCATCGTTCCATCTCAGCCAGCGAATCCCGTTAGATTACATATGACAGTTCCTACTTACTAGGTATGCGCCTTCAAGTTATTTGAGAAGTTACAAAGTCATCTACTACCTGAAATTTCTTATTCTTACAGTTGAGATCGGCCAGAACAGAAACGAGATTGGTAATATAAAAATCATAACTAACCTATTAGCAAAATATTATTCACATCCGAAAGGGCATCTTACGAGAAAATTGCCTCAGAAGACCGTTACATAACAAAATCATGATTACAAAAGTTGGAGAATGAAGGGCGTTCACAAGTAGCGCCTCCAAGTTGCGAATTGCGAAACATGAAGCGTATCACACGTTTACACCTTTAAGAACGAGAGGTGTCGAACGTGACCTTTTACCAGAGAGATTCACTCTTCCTGGATTAACAAATTAACATAATTAGTAACATAGCTTTCCCAAGACATTATCACGAGTTCTAATTACCGTAGAAACTGAACAACTGTTTCCATGTCAACTTCACGATCATAACGAGGAAAACATGACCAAACTCTACCTTTAAGATAAGACTTCCAAAAGGAATAAGAATTAATCAACTTGCCTTTTTATAATTTGCAGGAATAGTTTAAAGTAATATAATATTTCCATTCCCTTCCCCGACACCAATATAAGGAAACTCTTACGATATTTCAGATCAAATATAGCTGTATTTTTATCGTTTAACAATTTTGACGAAGTGTTGAAGACATTGGTGATACACAGAATACTTGTAATTTAGTTTGAAAATAAAATTGATTTAAGTGAAGTGAGGATTTCAACGATATCGAAATTTAGGAAACGTTGTCTAAGAAAAATTAAATCGTATAAAGTCTGTGTGGGAACTTTCTTCCCGTCTACCTCACACTTGTTTGCTATTCCTTCGGTGTGAAATTTTATCATGCTGCTCAGTTTCTATTAGCCTATGATTTCTTTTACTATGTTGTAACATGGAGGTCCAGGTTCTTTGCAGAACTGTTGTACGCTAGAGTCTTTCTCCTCTTGTGTTACCCATTCTAACAAACGCCTCAAACCAGAAAAAAATTGTTTAAAGCTGTGAACTGTTTACAGTGATATCTTGGTAAAGTGAGAATCCGATGGAGTCACTTTGGGCGTTGATCGCAACGTTTCGACTGCAATACTGCTAGTCTTCATCAGGCGATGAGGTCGATTGTTTACGTGTCGCTATTTGTAGCACGTTGGTTGGCTGCTATTGGTGCATTTCGATTCTCATTATTATTCCGGTTGCTAGATGGTGTTCCCTCATAGGTCCTCATTGATCAGCTGTTGTGTTGTGTGATCGTGGGTATCCAAGCTTCGGGAATTTCGATTCCACTATCCACAAGTATTTGAGGGAACAGGCGATAGCAAAAGCGACTTGCAAACCTAAGATCTGGAAACGATACGTGGATGATTCTTTCACAGTCTCAGACCGGGACCATGTCAACGGATTTTTACAACACCTAAACAGTCAACAGCCTACCATTCGTTTTACCATGGAAATCGAGAAAGATAACACCATTCCTTTTCTCGACACAACAGTTACATGGGACTCAGACGGTCTTCTCAATTCCACTGTCCACTGTCTTCGTTTGGCTCACTCAGCGCCTAGAATACGCCGGTAAATGACGTCATTGTGTGTAAGAGCAATGTATTGGTGGAGCAGTAGCTTTATAATAGTATTCCAGGATGTACAATGCTAGGTCTATTCTTTCTAACATGACTTAATTTTTATATAAATCTATATTATTAATTATCCTATGTCAAGATGTTTGCACGAGTTTCTGAAAATAGATATTTCTGTCGAGGGGATAAAAATAATTTTTAAATAATTTCACTTACCAGGCAAAGAACGTTCAAGAGACTTCAAGAGCCGCGTCACACAATAAGCTACAATAACAACTTTTCGTAAGGGAAGGTACGTTTTTTATTGATAGGGGTGGGTCGGGGTATTTTAAAAATTTTTTGCGAAAAAAGTCGTGGTCTTCCCACTTCCCAGAATGGATTAATGCATGACCCTTCACAAATACCTACACAACATCTGAACCTCCCCCCACCTCCTCCTAGACAAAAATAATCCGAAGTGAAAATAACTAACCGGAAGTGTTGCTCACATAACCGCGTCTGTGCACAAAGCAGTCAATTGCGTAGCGTGTGAAAACTTGAAAATGGGCAAGGATGTACGAGGAATAGAAAGAAGGAAATGCGCTTGTGGTGAATGCGAGGATTTCATGAGGTCAGATGGAGCAACTTATGGATGTTATGGCTGTTTGCCGACTCGCCTTTCTAAAAGGATGCCCGCTACTTCTCTGACTCTGTCGGTGGCACATCGGGTGCGAGAACGAGTGAAGGTGCGAGAACAAGTGAAGGTGCGAGAACAAGTGAAGGTGCGAGAACAAGTGAAGGAGCGAGAACAAGTGAAGGTGCGAGAACAAGTGAAGGTGCGAGAACAAGTGAAGGTGCGAGAACAAGTGAAGGTGCGAGAACAAGTGAAGGTGCGAGAACAAGTGAAGGTGCGAGAACAAGTGAAGGTGCGAGAACAAGTGAAGGTGCGAGAACAAGTGAAGGTGCGAGAACAAGTGAAGGTGCGAGAACAAATGAAGGCGCGAGAACAAGTGAAGGTGCGAGAACAAGTGAACGTGCGTGAACAAGTGAAGGTGCGAGAACAAGTGAAGGTGCGAGAACAAGTGAAGGTGCGAGAACAAGTGAAGGTGCGAGAACAAGTGAAGGTGCGAGAACAAGTGAAGGTGCGAGAACAAGTGAAGGTGCGAGAACAAGTGAAGGTGCAAGTCCAGAGAAGTGGAAAGATGAAGACCTGGGGTGGTTTCCGAACATAAAGGGCGAATATACCGAGTTCTCAAATAGAATTCTACCAAAATTCTATCTGTCCTTTTGGATCACTTGTCCCCGTCTACAAGGAACGCTTTCGCCGCAGTTTCGTGGTTGAAAGCTTTGCTTGTAGATACAAATTTTAGGTTACTATACACTTCGCACGTTTGTTAACAAATAATAGTCAACTAAGCGACAAGGAGTAATTTTTCCTGCAACAAAAAACTGTGACCCTCCCGCAGTTGCGAATAAAACACGTTAGACCCTCCCCAATTTGTAAAAATTTACTAATGACTCTCCCCGAAGCCCCGGCTCACCCACCCCCCCCCCCCTAAATAAAAAACGTACCTTCCCTAACATGAACATTTCCTTATCTTGATCAAAAAATATTTGTCGGATACACGACGAATCCCACATTTTTTGGGGGACGCCACCTCCTTTTTTGACTTTTTCCTTGAAAAAATATCGATTTGTACTTGGGAAGCTTTTAGTTGTTTGGACCCAATTAAATTATTCGTATAGGATCGAATTGCTGTATAACTATACAAGCGTACAACACTGAAACGTGACCCGGCTCCTCAACGGTTTATCAGTTCCACCGAAGGAATTAACGGCGTAAGTAGCAACAATCTTTTCAATAATTTATTCACTGAGGTAAATTCTATTGAAAAAAAATTCATAATAATTCAATTCAACTCATAATTTTCCTAATTTGATTCAGACGATGGGCTATGAAATTCATCAATAAAGGGGGTAAGTTTCTAAAGAAACTGTGCCGCTGCGTCGGTGGGAGAGTATAGCAGGTAATTTAGTGTTAACAACTGAGTTGAAAACGTAACTTGACCACCGTAAAGAGTAAAAAAGCTGACGTTTCGAGCGTTAGCCCTTCGTGCGACGCTCGAAACGTCAGCTGTTTTACTCTTTATGGTGGTCAAGTTATGTTTTCAACTCAGTTATTAACACTAAATAGATAGAAATCAGATAGAAATCATTTCTTTATCAACGTTTCTTTCACATCTTCACGCCAAGAGAGAGTTCTTGAAAGTAAACTCACCGCTAGGAGATAAAATACGTGTATGTTAGAACACTGTATTTTCCACCATAGACAAGCTCACCTGCAGAGCAGCAGACCGCATTTGCTTGCAACTATAGTCTCTGACATGACAATTACTTACAACTTGAATTAGATAACATTGAGAAAACGTCGAACCATCATTTTCGATATTTCATTCAAAGAGCCAGTTGATCGTAAGAATTGCGTGCAGCCTAAGACACTTAAGTTCTTATATCGCGCGTCCAATGACGACAATCGAAAAACCATTTCTTTCATTTTTTTTGCGGGCACATAACTTTCAAGTTGTTCGTGAGGAAAATCTAACGGATTTTTCGTGGCGAGATGCTTTTCCCTCTGAAGGCTAAATAAACCATAAATGGTGCATTCATTTGCTACTTGTAATGAAACTCTTTCCGAGACACGTGATTCTTCGTTCACTCTTTCTCGACAAACGTTATAAAATCGGCCAAAAAAAAGCCATACAATTAAACATTTAAAAGCTCCGAGATGATTCTATGGTTCTACGAAAAAAATAATTACGATTTTCAGAAAACAAAAGTGCCAAAAAGTCACCATCGTGACAGTGTAATGGGAAAAAATAAGTTCGAATTGTTCATTATAATTCGACAACTACGTAAAGGACTTAAGACTCTTGACAACAAAACTCTTTATTCCCTACGGCTTTGTGTTCACGAAAACTGCGAAGCAAATCAATTGTTTACTAAGATACAATATCATTTAACTTTTGTGTGAGCTGCTGATGTCATCAAACGACCAGATTACCACAAAATACTTTTTAAAGAAAGCTGCTTACGCGGATTATAACACTCCACAAAAGTTCACATGCAATGAATGAGAAGATTTTGAGTACAAGGGAAAATTCAACCAAAAGTCACAAGAATTTTTTTTTTAATTCTTACGACCTGTATTGCTTTTAAGAGAGGTGAAATGTCTAAACATAACCTTTTACCTTATTTGAAATGCTTAAATTTTTTACCATTACCTAATCACACATTTACTCCGTTTTTTTCCTCTATTATTGCAAAGTGCATTTCTATGATTTGCATTGTTTGTAATAGATTTTTATTTTATATAATAGATTCTGCCAAGACTTGTATTGGCAACCCCCCTGCCAGGAAAAAATTGTCACTGCCTCATTGAGAGAAGGATAAAAAAGATTGTTGTTGCTGTTGTTGTTGTGGTTGTTGTCCTTCATCAAGCTTGGGCTGCCTGTCGATGTACCAAAATTCAGGATGGAAATCAAACACTTTCGGAGAATTCTTCGAAGGCAGACGCCCATTACGAATCACTGAATTTAATTGGAATCTAACAAACGACTTAAAGAGGTACACGTTATAATTACTCTATACTTCACACCAGTTTTTAGTCCTGTTGAGTAACACAGAGATCATTGCTCGTTGCAATTGCGTGACCAGACTAAACAGCAGCAGCAAATAAGACTCCACTTCAAGGTTTACGACAAAAACTGTAAAAGGCCGAAGCAACCTAGTCCGTTTGACATGGAGAAAAGAGTCCTCAAAATCTTTAAGTCATTATCAATATAAATAAGCATTTAAAAATTGATAAATTGATATTAACGAATAATCAAGCCTATGAAAAGCAAAAACAAAGTCTGTTAAAATCTACAAAAACCGTGGATAACGTTGGAGGCGTGCTCTGATTGGCTACTCAAACTCCAAACATCCTTTGTTATTCACCTCCGAGCAACTCGCGCAAGATTTGCGCCCGCAAACATTGTAATTATTGCGGGAATAATGAGATAAAATCATTTTTCTGTGCTATATCACCTCTCTGTTTTAGTATATACTTTAAACTCAGAGGTAGCTAGCGGTGGCTATTTACCGCGCCACTTCACGCCTCGGTTAATAAGGAGTCTTAGAAATCCGCGACAGCAATGGCAGCGTAAACGTCACTTAAGGTTTAATGAGAAGAACAATGGCTTTGTACGTGCGTTATAAATCTTTGTAAATTCCTTTGCGTTCGCTGCAAAACGGCAACGTGAAATGACCAAACTTTACGTTTTCTGGAGAACGTGAACAACGACGGTTAATTTTGTAAAATTCTGGTTATAATTTAATGCTGTGTTCCATACTCAGTTTCGTTTTGACAGTAAGCAACAAACTAGATCACTTTAGAGTACCGCAAGATTCACAGGGGAAATATAAGTTAATTTTTTAATTGCCGTTTTCCACGGCGTCACCGTCGTCGTAACGTCCCTGATGTCCACCACGTGCCACCTCTTCGGTAATTAGTAGGTTTTTTCTTTTCCTAATTTATATTTTAGAAACTGCTTAACCATGTAAAAATTAAATTAAAAAAAAAGCCTCGTTTTATTTTAAGAGGAGGCCTGTGTTTTTCGATTCATTTACAATAAAGAAAGTAAGTAATCTATCTTTGAGTGTTAGTTAAATTATATATTCATTTTTGTTCATTTCTGTTCATAGACGTATTCTATGTACCCTACTCAATGCACCATTGAAAATTATATCTATTGTTATGTACAAAACCAACTGAATTTCAGGTGACGAGATATGAGCACCATAATGAAGTTGTTGCTAGATTAATTATTTTTTTCAGCTCGTTCTGTGGCCATGCTGTGTAAATGAACGTAATAACCATTAAGAAAGAGGTTGTCTTCGAAAAGCTCACAAGAACTTGTTAATATCCTAACAAAGACGATATCATTTGGAGAAGATGGCAAGTTGATATATTGAAATATACATATGAGTTTCATGGTATGAAATTCAGTTTTTCTTTGTAGAATTTTATAAACAATTCTGTCTTGTCGAAGCAAGGAACATCCCTGCGGCACCTCTCATAGTGCAGCGAACGCGCAGTTGTTTTCAACTGTTTTGCACCAATTTACAGCTGAATAAAATTAAATTCAACGATAGATTTGTTCCAATATTTAGAACAAGCGGTAGCTCATCTTCTTCAAAATACGAATCTGATTGTTAAAAAATGTGAGTATTTGACCACATGAGCCCTTTCAAAAAACCTTCCGTCAATCATGATTCCTGAACGCTATGTCATGTTAAAACTGTCAGTGTACCAAGTATTCGCTCTCGCCACAAGGAACAAGTAGAAGGGGCCTTAAAGTGGACACCTCCGCTCAGTAATCGCTGAAATCTTTGTGGTCTCTACCAGGCAGGAATTGGGCTTTGTTTCGTTTTTGTTTGCGCTTCTTCCAACGACATGGCCCGTGCACTTGTACAACTGATGCGCTTGTTTCAGACTATTGTTGACGCGTGTAAATGTACATGGTCTTGCACCATGAAGAGACGGTCTAGGCACCCCACACTAAGCTTCTAATCGTGAGGCTGATTCGCACCATTAGTTCAGAAGATTCCTTTAATTCATTTCTATCTACAAAAAAAAGAAAAAGAACCTCTGTAACCAGCAATTTACTAAGTTCCGCGAATACCATGCACAACTAAAAAGAAAGGCCGTGACCATCTGAATAAAACCTTGTCCAAGATCGAGTAATGTTCGAGTTTTCACGTTTTATCCAAAGCAGCTATCAAATACTTTATATTTGTTTCTGTAATTCGACACGTGAACAAGGGATCTTAGCTTACGAATACTTAGACTAACAAGGATTAGAAACTCTTGACAACCAATGTTGTTTTTCCCAACGGGTTTGCGCTCATGGTAACTGCTAAGCGGTAAGTTCTGTTGTGTTTCTGTAGTAAGATTGATTGTCCAAACCACTAAGAGAATCTCGATGTATTGTTTGAGCTAAATTTTTCGCATTCGTTATCGTCTGAAAACAATAAAGCAAAAGGCGAAGAAACGAAAGGGGGTTTCAGAATTAAAACGAAGCCGACATGTGAGAGAATATGGTAATCGTGGACAAAAACGATAAATCAACCAAGAAAATGTCATCAAAGATAGCATCGTCTCAGATCTTTCTTATACTCGTAGTTCAACCAGTGATTATGGGTTTGTTCCACAGTAAACACCTTGATTACTCAAGATAAAAGATTCTTGACAACCAGGTTTGTTATTTTCCCAACGGGTTTGTGTTCATGGCAACTGCAAAGCAGTGGGTCGTGAGGTGTTGTCCTGGAAAGAGACAAAGAACATCGATTGGTGGCCAAAACACAAGACATCATTGACCTTTTGTTTCCACTGTTGACGTATTTCACACATGAAAGACTGATCGCTTGCTCAAAATTTTCCTTTGGATTTATTGAGACGACATCGTTCCAGGCAACAAGAAGTGCCAATTTAAAGCGCGTTTCAAAGTGCGTGCAAGATAAGGGACAAATCCGCTCATGAAAAATGGAGGGATTTTGGAAATATATGGGTAAATACAATTTTGTATAGCCGTTACCTCCCTTTTGATCAATTTACCTCACATTTTCCAGTAACAAAAATCCGACTTGCTTTTAGTGTTGGGAATCGTGACAAGCTTGGCGACTTGCGTCAGTGGAATCCACAATCCCTGTCCCGCAGCGAACGAGGCAAGTTTGAACAAAAAAACTGTATCTTTACTAAAAGTACTTTCAATGTTTACTTTTCTAATAAGTCTGCTTCGAAATGGTCCGAGATCTGGTGATGAAATCATCTTCAGCTTAGTCACATTGAGAGTGAAACCTTAGCAGGTGCACTTAAAAGTACGGGATGCTGAGAAGAATGATCTCTTAGTCTCATGAAAAAACCAAAATCAACCGCCACATTACTTGTACTTCGGTTAGGTGTGAACGATTCATGGTTGTTCTTCGGCATTTGGTGTAACTTAGTCATCTAACAGTCTACTAGTAACTCGAGCTCGGAGAGAAGTAAAATCTTTCAATCTCGACATATTTAAAGTAATGGCAACATACGCTTTTTTTCAATTGCTCCGACGATGGTCGGCAGTTATTTTTTTATTCTCGGCGGAGTCGGTCTATCTGCCTTTACTGATTTATAGCGGATATCAACCTGCTAGATTTACTTGCCCGCTAAGCAGCCACATATATCTCTCAAAAAGGCGATGACCACCTTATTTGCTGCCTGGCCCGGTTAGGTCTGATTTCAGACAAGTACGACTTCAATCTTGAGCAAAACTAATGCGGCGTCTTGCATAATTTTGATTCCTTTTCGGGTTCCATTGTATTTTATTTGCTGCACGCTTCGCGACACAGATCGCGATTATTTGATATAAACATTTGTTTGCCAATGCATTTAACAGATGGAAAAAACAGTTGAATAAAATGTAGGTAAGTACTAAAAAGAAAAGGAAGATATTTTTCTAGTAAGGAATATGAAGTCAACATTACCACTCGGTGTTCGGAAAACAAGTGCATGCATGTTGATTAAAAATTTCGCCCGTGAATAGTCGTGCAGATTTATCTTCGAAATTGTCACTCAATAAAACTTAGTCTTTATTTACCGTGGAATCCAGTTTACTAAATTTGCGAATCCTTGAAATATTTAGAAGAACATATTTTCAAAGTAAATCTACGAAACCAGACAGTTTTGGAAAGCGGATAATCATTTCACTTTGGTTTTCGATTCAACGCTTCATGAAAACAGCGTACAAATGCTTCAACTTTGCCGTAAGATTAATTTAAGTTTTATTTTGCTACAAAATTATCCACTAGCTGAAGTTATTCTAATTTTGTTCCCTATGAAAACAGTGTTTGGATTCCGTAAAAATAACATTGAAATTAGTTGCTGTCTCGGCAACGCAGCTGCAGGGACGGCTTAGTTAAAAATTAAAATCGATTGCTTTTGTCATTATTTCTCACTAGGTCTTATATCAAGCTGTCCTTACAAAACCAGGAAGAGCTAGATAGTTTATAACTACGAGTTATGATTTAGAAATAGAAACGAGAAAGTTAGAAACAAGCGCCGTTTATGGCAGACGTAGAAGTACAAAATTTCACGAATGCTATTTCGACATCATGCACGTTACAGGTATTAGCCAATCAGAGAGCAGCTTCCTTGACGGGCATCGAAGTGATTGATTGTTTAGTTCGTGATTTTATTTGCTGAACGTGGACTGCTTGTTCTTAGAACCGCCCAGAAACTTATCAGTTACTCCTACGCATTCAAAGTGATTTCAGGTCTTTGTCACTGCCCGGCTTAGGTCTCCAACGTGTTGTATATGTGTAAAAAAACAATATTTTCGCGTTAGAAATAGGCCAAACCGAAGACGCTAAATTTGCATGTTACAAAACAATGTTTTGCATATTACCATATTACATAGCGCTGCATAATTATTAAGTAACGAAAGGTTTCAGTGGGTTTTTGTCGTCGTTAAGAAGGCGGCGAAGTCAATATTCACTTGAATGTGGTAATTAAACATAACATTTATCGCACACTGAAATATCCGGTGCGCTAGACTATTTTTCACTGATGATTTGGTTTTGTCGCCTAAGTTCATTTTGTGAATTGTTCACCCTAAAAAAATTTTAAATCCGACGTTTTGAGAGTGATTCACTCGACGAAGGACTAATGTTCGAAACGTCAGTTGATAAAACCTGAAATTATCTTGCGGCATCAATTCTCCACACGGACACAGTGCCACAGTTTCTTCAGGGACTTTATCATTCATTTATTTATCCTTCTTCAATGAGATGATCAGCCCGGCCAACGGTAAGCTGTGCTCTAAAAACTACAAGGAATGAATTACCCGACAGATTTTTTAGCAAAAAAACCTTCAAAATTTACACCACACCCGAAGTATTTCAAGCAAAGAGAAAACTGGTCCAGTTCCGGCAGAAGTATTGGAGATGACATTTACGAAAACAATCGGTTTTTATTTCATTCATCATCTATTCGGTACAATCACGAGCTCACAGTACAACCCATTCACGATGCCATGTAGAAATATATGCCTTATTGGTCTTGGTCTTAATCATCAATCTACAAGAATTCTCCCTTCACTCTGATCCACCATTTAAAAATTTCACCGTTTACAAAATCCACCTTTCACCGCTTGCTGTTTTACAAATCCAAACCAATCCATCATGATAATTTACAGCTTACTCGAGGCCTACTATACACTGTACAATTGTTTGTTTGTGAGTTCAGCTCGAAAGTGTAACGGCTTGACTGAGTTAAGTTCCTCGCAAGTCATCAACAAAACCAGTATAGAAACTCGTGGTAAAACAACTCGTTGTAAAGACATTACGACGATTAGCATGTGAAAATTAAATTTTATCATATTTTGTATCTGCTAAAAAACATTATTAAAAGACAATGATCAGAGCGTACTTATCGGAAAGTTCGATAAATAAGAAAAATGTTACTGCATATTTCTTCGTTTCCCGAGCCTCCAATGAGAAATGGGGGACTCTGGGGACGAGGAGAGCCTGCGGCCCAGGCTCTTAGCGATGAATATCCCAAATAAAAATTGTGTTATTTTCGTTCAAAGTGTTCCGTGGAAGGAAATGTTATTTGTTTTATCAATTAATCGTAGTATCTATATCTGAAATCCTTGAAGACTTTGATAAGAATGAATGGAATATTTGAAAACTGCCAGAACTTTGAGAGAAAAAATTGGTGCTTTTGCGAGGCTAATCCTGATACTCTTCATAAAGAAGAATATGTACATGTGTGTATATATATATATATTTCCTAACTGTCATGTTTTTCCTTTACTTTACAGACTTACTGTGATGCAACAGATTCCTGCCAAGGAGTGAATGAAACATGGTACGTTGATTGGTTCTTGTAAATCAAGTGACTTATACTTTTTACTTACGTTAGACTAACGATCCAATATCAGTTACGTGTGTAAAGCTCGGGTAGGCATTTGAATATAATAACTGTATGTGAAGTTCTTGTGAAAGTGAATTGTGTTTACCTTTAGTGGTGACTTTTAAACTTAGTTGAAAGCTTCAGACTATCTAATATTCTTAAATACCAAACGCCTCTGTAGAATGTATAAAGTTCGTCTTCTCTTGGCTAACTATGCTCATGTTATTACTTGAAGAATACCTCATTCTTTCTCGGTGTAAGGTGAACAATACCCTTTGTTTCTTTAAAATGAATTGTTATATTGATAAAATCAAGACAAAGTCGCCAAGACTCAAATTGCACACTACAGTTTTGCATGAAGTGTTCTACTTTTGAGGTTGATGTACATGCAGTAAGGATGAAATATTTATTGGCAAAGTAAAGATAAATTGCATCAAATCCCTTATGATACCTGGCCAGCTAATTTTTGCCTTTTGGGTATAGGATCATGAAAATAAATTTGTGTGCTCCTTTGTGATATTAATTGGCTTGGCAATGGCACTTAAATATTTGTTTAAGTGTAAATGGGGATGAAGTGTTGGTCAGTGTTTGATTAATTGAAAGAATAACACTTCACCCCTACGAATGATAAGCATCTAATTTCTCGTTACAACATCACCCCTGAATCAAACATTGAGGTCACGAGAATAAAGGAGATAATCACCAATTTAAGAAGCTCCTGATTGTTAAACAAATTCTCCTTGTCAGCACCTTTTGAAATGTTTAGAGAATATTATAGAGAATATGCATATTGATATTAGGGTGTAAAGGGTTACGTTTTTGATTAAGATGGACAGTAGATTCCACAGGAATTGCTAATCCAGTAATTCTGTTTTATTTCAGTTTTGACTGTTGCCGTCATGTGAATAATCACTGTGAAACTGTTGAACTATTTGGAAAGATCTGTGAGCGCTTACCTCGTATCTGCTCTGAATTAGGACATGAATTGCCAAAACGCATTGTTAGTAGTGAAGCTCCTATGTCCAGTCATCAGGCACATCCTTCACTTACTCACTCAATCACAGTCACTGTGGGACCAAGTGGTGTGAATATCTCATCTGCTCCAGTGCACATGCATAATGCTACTGCTTCTCACTCTGGAAGTATTCATGCTTCTATGGGAGCTTCTATGAATGGTTCCATAGTAGCTGCTAGTATGAATGTCTCTGAAGTTGTCTCTGCGATTTCCTCTCAAATAGCAAGTCTGAATGCTTCTCAAGGAGAGAGCCTGAGTGCTTCTCAAGTAGCAACTGTAATTTCCTCTCTGGTTGCCTCCCAAGCAGCAAGTCTGTCTTCTTCTGAAGCGGCGAGTATATTTTCCTCTCAGATAGCTAGTCTGAGTGCTTCTCAAGTAGCAACTGTAATTTCCTCTCTGGTTGCCTCCCAAGCAGCAAGTCTGTCGTCCTCTGAAGCAGCGAGTATATTTTCCTCTCAGAATGCTAGTCTGGTTTCTTCTCAAGGAGTGAGTCTGGCTAGCTCTCAAGCAGTGAGTATAATTTCCTCTGAAAACGCAGGCGCAAGTCTCAATGCCTCCCATGCCACCATGTCATGGTCTGCGGTACAGACTTCAGCTTTTGGCACCATGGTTGCCTCAATCAATCCAAGTTCACTCAGCCATTTTCCCTCAAGCAGTCCTGCAGTAGTTGGTCCACCATGGTGGTCAAGCTATAACCTAAGTGAATCCATGGAGAGTTGGCTCAGTTTTATTAAGAACAACAGCATGTGTGGCCATGGTAAGAAATTCTGTGGATTAAATCTTCAATGTATTCCTGAAGATCAGCCATGCACTGTTTATCTCTCTAATGATGCAGTGAAAAACTTGAGTAACACAGCTTGGTGTGTTAATTGTTCATCAGAAGAATATTTCTGTCCATTGTTCATGCAGTGTATCAATGTTAATGAAAGCTGTTCTTATGAGAATGTGGATAAATGGATCAATTCTAATGCCAGTATGGGGCTAACTGATTTGGCCTGTGGGGAGAACAAGACATTCTCTTTCGCAACTATGGAGTGTATTCCGGCGAATTATCACCATCATGGACATGAATGTGGACATGGTGAAGTGTTCTGTCCTTATAGTGCATCCTGCAAGAATAAAACTGACTGTGCTCCTTTCCGAGAACTGAATTACACTGAAGCTCTCAAGAATGATTCTTTTGGTAAGGATGATAATATATTTTGAACCCCATTGGTTGTCAGGTTTTAAACTCCAATTTAATTCAGGAATGAGAAAAATCATTAGGCAACCATTCATCAACAAATTTAGAAAAGAACTGGGAAATACATAGATTATAACTGGGGAAACAAAATGGGAGCCTCAAAATTTAATTATCTTTTGATGGAAGTGATTACCTCTTTACTTTCTCATTCATTGTACTTTTCAACTTTTATCAAGGCGGCTTTTTCATGAAACCAGTAACTCTTGAGAATTTACCTTTTATCCTTGACAACCTAACATCAGTATCCATATTCTTGATACTCTTCTCCATACAATTCCTTGGGTGCTGACAGGGAGAATTTGATGAGCAATCAAAGTTTCTTAAGTTGGTGATCATTTCCTAAATATTTGCATGATCCTTGAAAAAAAAGATCCAGCAGTATTAATATGAGGAGAAATTACAAATGCTGGTCATTCTAAGGGTTTAATGGGTTGGTGAGAGAGGCAAGTCAGTTTTCATGCTCATGTGTTGGTCAACTGACTACTGTCTCTGTAAAGGAAGTAATGTTGATGGTCTAAGAATGCAAAAGATAGGGCAGAATAAGTTTCTGTTCCTAGTACATTGAAGAAAAAAAAGCATAATAGGGACCAGTTTACACATGCAAACTTCTATGGAGCTGACATTTCATTTCCATTTACGTGAGCAAGAACCTGTCTAGATTTGCTAGACGTCATGGAAAATGCACTAAATATTTAGGGAACTGTTTTGAAAATATTGAAGTATACAGAATTGTCTGATACCTTCTTTTCCTCTTTAGGCTGGGTTCGAATGTGCCAAATCAGAAATCTGGTTTGTCCAAGGGTTGCTGTTGCTTTGGAGGATTGTGACCATGACAAGAAAAAATGCAATTCGTAAGTAATGACAAATGTATCAGAGAAAGATGTTTTTCATCTTGTCACGAGCATGGTACAAAGAAAAAATTGAGTCTCCATGTATCAGTCAATCAGTCTTATGAGATGGATTTTTAATGCAGTTAAATACAATTTACAGAGTGACAACAACAAAGAGCATCAGTGTTCTCCAGTAGTCAGTGGTTTAGTGAGGACACTGATCTGAATTGAGCTAAAATAAACTATTTAGTGAGTAATTATCAATTCAATAAGGCAAATCATGTGTATATAATAGTGCAAGATATTTCAAAGAGTACTAAACATTGAAAAGAAACAAAAACTGATACAGCGTATTAAAATCATGACCAGAACATCCTACAACTAAATAAGTGGAGATGAATTTGAAAGTGATGACGTGGAGTTGTAAAAACAACACAGTGGTCAAATGGACAGAGGGATAACTTCTGTCTGCCTGGGTGAAAATTTCCTTGAAAAAAATTTGCTCACAATGTGAGAAAAGGAGAATTGAAACTTTTGTAAAAATTTGTTAAAGAAAACAAAAGTAAGGGAAAGGAAAACTCAAGACTTTTTGAGCTTATTCAAGTACAGTTATTCTCAGTTATTCTATTGATTTACTATTCTGCTGTGAGCTTTACCAAGACAGTTGTACACTTTGAAAACACTGTGACTTACTGGCTTGTGTGGTTGTTTGTAACTTGAGTGAATCAACTTGGTTTTGACAGCTTGAAAGTACTCCACCTGGTCATTACAATGTTTGCACAAACCACAGACATTTGATTGCTGTATTCATAGAGAAAAATGATTTTCATTCCTTTGACTGGAAAAGTTTAATAGGTAGACAAAGGTTTTATGTGCATTAATGGATCAAATGCAAGTATGCAACTGCAAGGAGATTTGAACACTGGTATTACCTCAGTTATCTCACCTTGGTTATGTGTTCGATTATTTTCTTCAGGAGCTGTCCTGAGGGAAAGAAGGTCTGCAATGATCACCACTGCATCCCTGAAGATCAGAAATGCTGCCCTGTGGGTGAAATATTTTGTAATCAAAGTGACTCATGCTTGCCAAATGGAACTATGTGTTGTCCAATAGGTAAAGTCTGTTTTGAAGTTATTACTTTGATTTCCAAAGGCTTTACAAGCCCAATTCCCCCTTACCAACCTATGAGATATCTTGTTGGGTTCAATCAGTTGTGTCCTAATGGATTACATATTCACATTACTTCAGTCTTTTCTCACATAGATGTGTTTAAATATGAAAATTATGTTGAACCTGGTAAAGATTTAAGCAATATTGATGATCCATTTAAACATTTTGCTTCAAAAATTACATCTATCAGGCCTTGAAAACTGAAAATAAATTTGTGGTTAGTCAACAGATTGGTCAAGTAGCTCAGCATTTAACCTGTTGCACTTCCAAGATTTACAGTGTAAATCAATTCTTGCCACTGTCTGCCATACCTTCCTCACTGTTTTCCAAGAATTTGACCTTATACCAAACAACACTTTATGGTTGATATTTTTCTCTTTTCCCATTTTCTGCTAGAAAATGCAGATATTGTAAGGAGAGATTTGGTGTTGGTCACTCTTAGGAGCCAAAGGGTAAAGGAGACTGGTACACCCTGTTAGCCATGGGACTACAACATATTCTAGTAGCTTAAAATAACAATGAATTTATTTTCTATTTTAACAGGCCAACAATATTGCCAGTACACTCAGGACTGTGCTGAACCATCAAATTGTCTACCTCCAATTGCCAATCTTACCTTTCCAACAGTGTGGGAATATCTTCAGCTTGGTGCTGATTTGAGCAAAGGAATTTTTGAACAAAGTGACAATGCTGTAGCACTTCGCAGTCTAAAGACACATGGAGTAAATGGATCCTTGGAGTTTTATAGCAATAGCCAATGGACTGCTGTCAGAGCCCTCACCCCATCTAATGCTCTGGTGTTGGGTAAAACAAGTTACCTGAGGTAATAATAAGAGATTAATCAATCTCTTGAACATTTATCTTTTAATTTTTTCCCAATTAAGTCTTGATGTGCACAGTTTAATTTGGGAAGATAGTGGCAAGAAACTTTGAGAGTGAAATGGAAAATTGAGCACCAAGAAAAAAGGAATAGATATCTTGTTGTGCATGTAGTCGAAAAATTCCCTTGTCTGAGAATTCCTTTGCAAACGACTTTTATGATGATTCCTGCTCAGGTGGTAAAAACATGAGTCACTCCTTGAACGATTTATAATTGAATGTCAAAAGTGAAGCAGGATTGCTTTGTTTTTGCTTTACATTGACCTGTGACTGGTCCCGAAAACATGTACCTCCCTTTCAACCAATCAAATGCAAAACTAAAACCAAATAAAACTTACCCTCACTTGTGCTTTTCCTGCCCTTTAGGCACTTGGCTTATAAAAGTATTTTCCTTTTTTCTGACTGGCTGTTGAGATTAAACTCTGGTTTTGGTTATATGACACTCAAGTGAAAAGTGCCTTGTGGATAACAGTTCTTTGAAGGACAACTTGGACGATTAGATATACCACTGAATCTCTAGTTTGGATATTGTTGAATTGAGAAGGCCATGCATGGGAAAGAGAAGAATCTAGACTAAGAAAGATAGCCAGACATTCCTTAAAATGAGTTTTTTGTCAATGCTGAGGAATCCACATTCACTCATTGGTTCATATGTGTTCCTTTTGTTAGATTTGTCCCAACAAAAAAAGGATCTCATGGAATCGTGCTGGTCAACTTTACTGCTTACAGCGATTCTTCCAAAGTTGGTCAATATATGGATGCATCATCTAAGCAATGGACACAGGGAAAGACTATTGCCATTTTTGTATTACCATCTGTAGTGCCCCCACAAATGGTGTATAATGGCTCCTATTATACTGTAGATGAGGATAGCAAGGGTGAAAAGGGTTTTAATGTAAGTAAAAAGCTTTACACACCACACATTGACAAAAAGAGAGAGGGAAACTAAATGAAATTATGCTTTTGTGAAGTGCATGTGGTATTAGATATTGACTGGGGGGAGTCAATCAGTTTACAGAAGTGATAAAGAGTTTATTGATTTAAGGGGGGGAAGTGAAGCAAAATGCATAGTAATCCTGCATAGAATCTTGCATTTAGGGGAGTTTTAGAGGAGGCACAATCTTGAAACTAGTAGGATTTCTCTTTGGTGATAATAATCATTGCAGGAAAAAGTAGATGTTAACCCTTTAAACCTAACGAGTGACCGGCATGTGATTTCTTCTTACATTTACCACTTCACTCCCAATATCTGGTTGTTAACCCTCCTCTTTAGCTGCTAAACATTTCCAAGTAAATTAATAACAAGAATTTGGTGTAAGATCAAGAGAACCACTTCCCCCTGATAAGTATGAGTATTCTCATTACCTGTCTGCTGGATAATGTCTGGATATTATATGGAAAAATTACATGTTAATCACATCTGGGAGTTAAAGGGTAAATAATGGTGAATTATTCATTAAGATCAGTGGAATAACAGAAGCTTTGAAGTGTTAACCAATTCTCCTTGTCAGTGGCAAAGGAAACATATTAAAGAATATAGAGAATATGAAAACTTATGTTAGGGTGGAAAGTGATTAGGCGCATGGTCCTGTTAGAATAGGACTGAAACGATGGAAAGAATTTCAGCAAGACTCAAGTCACCTTGTTCTTGTTTATCATTTGGAGATGTAATAATTTCATAAATTGATATTTCCTTCTTTGTTAATTCATTCATTTCTTATTTGGGAATAGATATGGGATCACCTGTATGACAGCTCTCCAAAAGGTGATACTGAAAGTAACATTCCTGATGCCTTACTTGGAGATGTGAACCGCAAAATGGTTGAGCTTTACAATGAGTTACTGGAGGATGTTTCATCTTTGGAATTTGGGCTAAAAATTAAAACCACATCAGGTAAGTAAAGCTTTGAAATGAACTATGACCAATAATTGACAATTATTCTTTTAAAGTGAGATCAACGGCCTGAAATCCAATCTTTATCAATATTTAAAAAAAAAAACAGTTTTTAAAAAAATAAACCTTTTGAAATGATAATGTTGATGGTTTTATCATTATCCTTACTAATATATATTATTATGGTTGTTTTTATTAGTTTATAATATTGCAATGTTACCATTGTTTTATGCTTTGATAATACAAGTGTGTAAGTTATCTCCTAATTTTTTTTTATTGCAATTATTCTATTTTGTAGAAAATATAAAATTTAAAGGAGGAGACACCAAAAGCTACCATTCCAACATGACTGAGATCAAATTTACTCCCAAGAAAGACTTTAATGGCAATGTAAAAATTAGCATGGAACCCTTTCTGGCCTCTCCAAAGAAGTCCTCTTTGGCTCTTTCTCGCTTTTTCTCCCACAAAGTTACAGAAGCTTTGCATATGACGAATGATTTGAAGGTGGGTGAGGCATGATTTGTCTGGAGTAGAGAGGGAATAAACTCTTCCACTTTGTTAGCGCTAGTAGTGTAAAAATCCACATTCGTTTGCTTTTTGACAGGGAGATTTACAGGGTTTGGGAAAGAAGGCACTTTTCAAGCTCATTAAAGACAATTCAAAGCCATCTTCTGAAAGCATCCTCACAGCTATTAAGAATTTAAATGGTATAACTTTGAATTCCTCTGCTGAACAAGCCGTTTCTGCTCATGTCAACCAGATCATCAATTCAGGTAAGTTAAGCCTTTACATCCTAACATCAGTATGCATATTCTCCATACTGTTCTCTATACATTTTCTAAGTTGCTGACTAGGAGAATTTTTTAACAATCAAGAGCCTCTTTAGTTAGTGATCATTTCCTTTATTCTTGTGACCATATTGTTTGGTTCTGGGGTTATGCTGCGAGGGGAGTTAGATGCTTGTCTCTCTGGCTTAATCAAAACTGTTTTTCTTGATTCCATTGGCTATTTGGAGCCAAATCCTGATATTCACCGGGGACAACGTTACTCATTTTTTAAGTTAAGGATTCACTGTTTAAGAATAAATGGGGTATTCTATTTGGTTTGGAAAAAGGTGTGAAATCCTCACTTGACTTTGTTTTGCTTTCACAGCTAAGGGCCCAGATGGGGACTCCTTTTCACATGTAAGTACACTCAGAATGCGATGATCACTTGATTTGTAAGTCACAGTAAGTTTCCTTTGTTGACGTCCTGTTACCCCCTTTAACTCCCAAGATTCCAATTGGTAATTCTCCCTTCTAGCTGCTACACATTTCCTTGTAAATTAGTAAGGAGAATTCGGTGTTACATCAAAATTACAACTTCTACCTGACGAGGTTGAGTATTTTCATTGCCTGTCTGCCTGATATTGTATGGATATTACAGGGAAAAGTTACATTTGATCACTTCTGGGAGTTAAAGGGTCAATGGAATCTTACAATTACAATGTTGTTGAGAATTTATCGCCACCAATAGCAGTTACAACCAATTACAAATTGATTGAGTTAGTGATGTAAGAATTTGGATTTGCCTGTAAATTATTTCTATTGTTAGAATTTTAATAGACTGGCGCTTTTTATTCTACTTCTACCAGATTTCAACTGATAAGATCATCGAGGTTGATCAAAGTGGAGAAGTTCTGTTTTATGGTAATTTGACTGTGATTACCATAACTGTAACATCAGTGAATGACCCACCGGTATTAAAGAAAACCAGGGGAGAACTGGAGCCGCTTCCGTACGAGCTGTCTGCAGGATGGAATGCTGGCACCTTTATCAAAGATATATTTGACCAGTCCAAAACGGACCCCCTTGCGGAAGACATTGACAACAGAACAATGGAGCTTGGAGCTGTCATTCTGTCTGCAAAAAATGGCTCTCTTGGACGCTGGCTGTACCAAATGAATAGCTCGGTGGCCTTTGAGTACTTTGCATTTGACAAAGATGCAGGGGAGGTGTTTCTTCTACCACCAACTGCCAGGTACATGAATACCTCCAACATGGAATTAAATTTAAGTGGTTCAATGAGATCTAGGCAAAGCAAAAGTCAAGATAATGCCGACCAGTAGTCTCCTAGAGCTTTAGGGGTAAAGTATTTTTACAGTGCTATGTTTAGTGTCAAGCTGTCTTCGCTCATTTTGTCTGTCTCATGCACTGCTGAGTGTCTTTCCCTAACATTGGCGCCTGGTTATCTCAGTTGTAGAGCGCCGGACTACTGTGCGGGAGGTGGAGGGTTTAAGCCTCAGACCGGACCAACACTCAAGGCCTTAAAATAACTAAGGATAGGGTGTGCTGCCTTTGCTATGACATTCGCAAATGGTTGAACATTCTATTCTTCTCGGATAAGGACGATAAACGATAGGCCTCGTTCCGTGCTGATTACATGTAGCTACCGGTCTTGTTTTCTGATCTTGATTCCGAAAATGGGGACGTGTGCAAACATTTCCTTCAAAAATTGTGAACTACTCAATGCAGTCTGGCCAAAGTCTCCTGCATAGTGTTGTAATTAGCGCCATGAGCTAATGGATATGGCGCTGTAGAGATCTTTCAAAACACTAAAATTACTCAATTTGCAGATAACCAATTACATAGTGATCTGAACCTTAACCTGAAGATGGCGTGACTTTGTATTTCTCTGTGTGTTGTGCTTACTCCCGTTTTACTTGACTTTGATATTTTAGGATTAAGATGGAACTATACGACAACCAAACCATTTGGAGCAGTTCAGAAGCGTTGAAAGGAGGAGCAGTGATACAAGTCAGAGCGTGGGACATGACCGATGGAAATGTACCTGGTCTTTTTAATACAACAATTTTATCGGAGACATCTGTTAGCAAGAAATTGGTCAACCTTTTACTTCTACGGCGAGGTTGTGATAACAAGACAGACTTCGCTGCCAAGAAAGATCGATGCGGAGTGTGCAGAGGGGGTGATGAGTGCGTTGCATGCGATGATGTACCTAATTCGAATGCTACAATAAGTAAGTATATTTTACTGATAATTATTGTATTGTCAGACGCTGGTTGGTTTCAGATACATGAACTGATTGTAACAGTTGCTGGCTTATGCGTCATTTTGACAAGGCAGCTTGCGGCATACTTACAGGACATAACTTTCCATCTACAAATTGAACGTTATTGCTCTCTTGATTTTTGTTCGAGAAGGTAGAAAACAATGTTTTGACAATTATACCGAAGGCTATGTAGAAGGTCATAAGAATTACTGGTAGTGTGTAACTAGCCTGAGGAAACCAGCAACTCTTTCCAACTCTTGAAGAGGTTAAAACGCAACCGGTACATCTTGTGTTCAAGAATTTTTAGGTAATTTGTTACTAAAATTGATTACAAGTTCGGTGTCTTAATTTAAGTTCGTTTTATTCCTAGCTTAAAACGCAAACGGAACATCTTGTGTTCAAGAATTTTTAGGCAATTTGTTACCAATATCAATTACAGGTTGTCTTAATTTTGGTTTATTTTATTCCCAGATGAATGCGGAGTATGTGTTTTAGGCAATACCAAGAAGGCTGCAAATTACCTGGTTGACTGTGCAGGGCTGTGCGACTTAAGCATTCAGAATAATGATACTTGTGGCAAATGTATGTCTAAGGATGACATCAAAAACCTGAGAGATTGTACAGGATCATGTTTTGGAAAAGCAGACATCGACGAGTAAGTGTCAAGGATAAGCACATTTTGAGTTAACTGAGCTTGGCTATATCAAGTAACTTAGCCTTTCCAAGGGAGCACCAACTTATTGTGGATGAATGATTTGTGTCTCCACGACCCTCAGAGATAAGTCGATGGAAGTGTTGTACTTCTAAGTTAAGGCACCGGAGCTGAACAGGTCGAACGGTTAAGGCTCAGATGAATTATGATTCCATGGAGGGTGGGCTGGAGGCTGATATCGAATAGAAACAGAAGATCACAGCCTTAAATGCCTTTTGACAGACAGGCAGACAGATAGTAAGACAGATAGACAGACATGCAGACAGACATGCAGACAGACAGACAGACAGATGGACGGACAGACAGATAGATAGATAGATAGATAGATAGATAGATAGATAGACAGATAGACAGATAGATAGATAGATAGATAGACAGATAGATAGATAGATAGATAGATAGACAGATAGACAGATAGATAGATAGATAGACAGATAGATAGATAGATAGACAGAAAGATAGACAGATAGATAGATAGATAGACAGATAGATAGATAGATAGACAGATAGATAGACAGATAGAGAAATAGATAGACAGATAGATAGATAGATAGACAGATAGATAGACAGATAGATAGACAGATAGATAGACAGATAGATAGACAGATAGATAGACAGATAGATAGACAGATAGATAGACAGATAGACAGATAGATAGATAGATAGACAGATAGATAGATAGACAGATAGACAGATAGATAGATAGATAGACAGACAGATAGATAGATAGATAGACAGATAGATAGACAGATAGATAGACAGATAGATAGACAGATAGATAGACAGATAGATAAATAGACAGACTGGCAGACAGTCAGACAGACAGACATACTGAAAGACTGAAAGAAAGGTGGAGGTAAACCATGTCCTTAAGAACGGTTTCACTAATGAGCGTTTCTTGAGAAATTTGTATGGAAGACTCAAAGTGCTTTTGTTTCACTGTGTTGCAAGGTTGCCTTTTTTCGTTATTGTATAACTTTGGTTTACAGCAAGCAAACGTTGTGAAAGGATCGTAAAAACCTCCATATTAGTTCAGGCTTGCTATTTTAATAAAAGGATATTAACATTAAATTTATCCCTCTTGCGACTGCTACTCTTGCTAAATCAAAGCCCCCAACTAACCCTAAAAAAAGCTTTCAAAGTATTCAGTGTGAATTTCAAGGGTGTGCCCTCTGTTGTATTCTAGATGCGGCAACTGTACTGGGGGGGCTTCAGGCCTGGCAATCAACTTCCGCCAAGATTCCTGTAGTGTCTGTGGAGGAGACAACTCGAGCTGTGTTGATTGTCTCAGTGTACCCAACGGCGATGCTGAAACCGATGTATGTGGAAATTGCAAGAGTAAGAGTGATTCTACATTCAACACTGGCTGCCTAAAGTTTGGTTCCGTGGCTCCGGTTAGCGGACGAGCAGGATCTCAGGTTCAGATCACAGTTAAGGGGGCTGGTTTTAAGTCTTTGTCTCTCACCAGCTGTGAATTCAATCATACAACTACGAGTCAAAAGTAAGAGCAACTCTTCGATTGTCTCTTTTTTCTTCAGAGTTGTTAGACTAACTCTTGATTTACACTCTTTTTTTGCTAATTATGCAACTTTTCTGTCAGTATTTTTCCATGAACATATTTTTATACGTTGACGGAAGTTAAAGTTCTCATTATGTCACACTTTTTTTTTTTTACATAAACTTTATTTAAGCTGATATGGAATTTGTTTTATTTTGCCTTTTTTCTACAAAAACTTGGCGAACTAAATGATAAAAGTCAGTACAATATATACATGGATAGTCGGTCATTCGGATTTCAAAATTTAGCAAATGTTATTAAGGCCGCTAGATTTAAAGGAAAAAATCCAACAGCATATAGTCAAAGTTTTAGCGCATGTGATGTCATGTCAACAATTTGCGTTTTGCATCACTCAGACTTCAAAATAATCGGTGTCCACAATCAACATACTTTTACATTATGCAGGGGGAAGCAATTTTCGGTTTTGACACCCTCATTTACTCGACTATTTAGAAAACCCTTTTGATAAGAGTGCGATTACTGTTTGAAGCAACCTCTTACTGAGAGTCGAAAACAACCCGTTCAATTCATCTGCCTTAACTTTTACTTCACTGTGTTCTGTGATTGGTCTGGAAAACTCATTTCACCTCCTCGACCAATAATATTCCAACTTAAAACCAATCGCGATTTAGGACATATTCTTATGATTGCTTTGCGTCCTCGTTGGCTTCCCGTTTTCTAATTATGGTTTTTGGCACCCATCAAAAAGTGCTTCAACGTTCTATTAATAATAATAATATTATTATTCTAATTATCATAACTATTATTTTTATCATTTTCAGGTACGCTGCATCACGTAGCGACCATACTTCAAATAAAAATACACTGACCGTGACAGCACCGTCGACCTTGCCAACAGGCGTCTACACGGTCCTGTGCAGCTTCAGTGGCAACATTAAAATTGAAAGCGAGACCGCTGTGTTTACAGTGTACAACAGTTCAGTGATTTCTCTGTCAAGTATCTCCCCAAGCGAGACTGAAATTAGCGACTCTGGCGCCACGATTAACATGACAATTACTGGGACCAATTTTGTCGACACTGGCTATGTGGCTTGCGTTAGAGAGGGAGGTGCAAAGCTTGCGACTGGAGTTTTCGTGAGTTCCACAAAAGTTTATTGTCCAATTGCCACTTTTAAAAAGTCTGCTCTTTTCAACGTCTCCTTGCAGTTTGGAAAGAATGACCCAGCAGTTGATTCCAGTGTCGAGTTTTCATTTTATGCCACCCAGCCGAGCGCAGCATCACTAGCTTTTGATAGTAATCCCACCAAACTGTTATTGTCCTTAGACAAGAAAGCAAAGCTTAAATCGGACAATCCTCAATGTTCTGACTTTTTCGATCAAGGAACGATAGCGTTATTCGCTGGCGACAGTAAGTGTAAATTGGTGAGACCCAAAACAATGCTGATTCTGTTGGTTGGTGGTGGAGCAACGATAAAACCAGGCGACTCAGTGAACTTTACAAATGGCAGTCTAGCTGCGCTGGGAGAAGCCAACACTAAGTTTGTAGCAGGTACAACGGAACTCACCGTTCAATCACCTCAAAACCCAGTCGTACCAGAAGTCGAAATTCAAGGGGCAGAATTTATCGGTGAGTTGTGCAGTTACTGCCTCTCCATGAAAATTGTTGTATTCCATTATGAGGTTTTTGTTCCTTTACCTTTCACTTACAGGAGTGACCAAAGTGAATTTCTCCTTACAGTAGGGATACATTTTCAAGAAGAAAGTTGATGAGAAGTTAGAAAATTTTAAGAAGGGGATGTTGTTTGAATTTAACGCCAATTTCTCAGACCTGAAAGTGTAGGGAATACATAACAAAGAGTGTGAAGAGTTAATATTTATATTGTAGATCTGTGAATGGAAAGGTTAACACACGACTTCCCTTTACAAAAGCCAAGGTAAGAACCAGTCAGGAAACTAAAATTCCTCGAATTGAAAACACCAATACGTATCTTGTTATCTCTTAGGACCTTGTGCTAGCCTAGAAATTGATACAGATACAAAGGGCGATGGCGGCCGACCCATGACTTATGAATGGTATGTGAAATCCAAAGCCGGTGCAGATGCCAACACAACATCTGATATGACCTCTCTCAATTCAACTCTCGCCGGCTTAGCATCCACGACAAGCTTCTTCACCATTACAAAGGACAACATTGTCAAGAACGTTGAGTATGAAATTGTTTGCAAAGTTACGAACTTCCTTGGAGAGAGTGATGAAGACACTTTTTCGGTAACCCGCAAGAATGAAGCCGTCCCAGAGGTCAAGTTGAACTCACTTGGTGAAACAATGAGTAAATCGGAAAGACGTTTGATCCGTGGTATGTCTTTAACTCCTTAAATCCTAAGTATGACTACGGTATGATTTCTCCATACAGTGACACTGCTGAATAAAACACAAAAGTCTTGAGAATTAAGGAAGTGATCTTCAATTTAAGAAGCTCTTTATTGTTAAAGAAATTCTCCTCGTCAGGATATGTAAAGAGAACAGTTAATAATATATATTTTGTGGAGCCTGTTAGTTACCATCACCTTTTAAATAACTATAAGACTCTTTGTTCCGTGTATTTTTAAGTAATCCCTTGTCCGACCTAGAAAGGGAATATTGAAGCAAGGAAACAAGCAAGTGAATGAGCTAGCAAGCAAACAAACTTTGTTACGTGAAACCACCTAAATTTGTGTATTGCATCTTTTTTCTCTCCAGCCTCAGTTAGCTTGCCAGGGTGTAATGGTTCCGACGCTGGCGGCTTCGCGTACACCTGGGAGTTGAAGGACTCAAGTGATCAGGCTGCTGATCTTGGTTCGGATACAGATGCCACCAAACCTTATCTGAAGCTCCTAGGAAGTAACTTAAAAGGTGGCGAGGTAACAATTCTATGCTTCAAGTGTCATGAAAAACTATTATATTTGCTGAAGTGTAAGACTATAGCAGTATTCCGGTACGGTATTCCCAGATTATAATTGGGCGCTACTAGCAACTGGGCTACGAAGCCACACGCTGGGAGCGAGGCAAATTTTTAGAGGGTTCTTCTTTCCTGTAGAGCAATCTGATCGTGATTGTGAACTGTATGCTTCTAAACACAGAAGATTAATCCTTTAACTTGTCACAAACTCTTCCTTCAGTCGGGGACATGCTCTTTGGAGTTGAAGACCATCTTAAGCAATGGGCCACACTACTCTTCTCTGCCTAAGCAGAAACCGGATGATCTAATCAGATTAGCACTGAAGAAGCAGAAAGAATACTTAAAAGCACGGAGGGCTTAGCATTGTGCCGAGAAAAATTGTTAAGTTGTTGAAACGCAAAAACAAAACAAAAACAAAACAAATCTAAAAGAATAGGTTGAAACAGTGGCTTTATTCAATAGCTTAGCAGCAGGAAAGTTTCAGAACTTGTGGTTTTCTAAAGTTGTCGTGTTGTCTGTTTCTTTTGTAGAATTACACTCTGACAGTAAATGTATTCGATAACGAGAACATTGATATAACCGCTGAATCGTCTCTCCCCATTCAAGTGTCGTCGAGTGAATTGAAGGCGCGAATTGCTGGTATGATAAATGTAGCTTATTATTCAAGCCTGAGAGCCAAACCCGGCTCTCAGCCATAGTTATGTAATTTTTAAGGGACTGACCATTTTTATCCCGGGGGGGGGGGGGGGGTGTGTGTGTGTGGAGGATTTGGTTGAGCTCTGTCATATTCTTATGATCTTCTCTCTCACTGGCAAATAATTGACAGTTAATTTATATAGGCCCCTCCCCTCCTTCGTATTCTGTTGGCGACGGCTGATTCCCTCTTAGTTTTCCTTACAAAGATGCGATTTCCCCTGAAAAAAATCCTCCATGTGGATTCCATATTGCCGTGGGTCAGTACGGTGATATGACAGAAGAAGGCAAAAAGTGATAAGAACATCAGTGAGTCACTCAGCTGCGCCTTGTGCGCCACTTTTTTGTTCTTACCACATTTTGATGTCAACTCTGATCTATTACTGAATAGACGCACAGCAACATGAAATATTTTTGTCAAAAAGACGCACAGCATCGATTTGCTTTGAACAGTGAACTGAAAAAATGAAATGACTCACCTACGAAGTTGTCCCTCTCTACTGTTTGTTTCTGTTTCCGCTTATTTTGTGGCGACCGTCACCGCATGTTTGAGTGTTCATGATGCATTTATGATGTCGTCAGGTGGTGTGTCTTTCGACGTGGGTTATGAAGATTTCTTAGTGCTGGATGGTAGAAAATCAGAAGACCCAGATGGATCCAGCGATGAAGCTAGGTATCAATGGACATGTAAAGATTCTGAAGGCGACTGCTTCTACAACAACGACCGTGTTATTTTGCCCAAGACTGATGTTGTTAACAAGAGTGTGTCATCATTTCTGCAATCTGGAAAAACGTGAGTTGTGGTTTTTGGTTGAAACTTACCTACCATTTCAGATTTTACAAGTCACTTACTAACTGGCGTTTTCCAGCGCTTCAAGCAGCTTGATATTACTTCAAGCTCCCATTGGCTCGGTGTGATTTTTCCTCTGTTATGATTGGCTGTTTTGATTACCTTAGTTTTGGTTTTATGACGCTCAAATCGAAACGCCGCGCTCTCTATTAACTTAAGATTCATCATTTATTTGCTGGAAAATGACATTAAGATGGTAATTAAAATGTATATTTTCGCTGATATTTGTTATTAAACATTGTAAACTTACAGGTATACTTTTAAGTTGACATATCGTAAAGGTGCCCGAAAAGCAGTAGCCGAAGTCTCGGTTCGAGTGAAGCAGTGCTCCCCTCCAAATGTGATTATTCGACCTCAGAAGTCAAACAAGTTGAATGCTGGGAAAAAAATAGAAGTTCACGGAAAAGTTAAGGCTTTTGGTAACAAAGTTTCGTTGGACTATTCCTTTGTGCTCGAAGACGGTAAGTGTACTATCGTTTATTCCTTTAAATTCTTGAACGCGTGATCCTCTCAATATTGGCTGACGAGATTTGTGATGAGAAGTATGATGGTTTTGATCGTTCAAAAGTAGTCAAGACACCAGTGCTTAGTGGCTCAGCCGCTCCAGAAAGTCTAGGAGCGTGAACTACATTGAGATGTCGTTTTTCAGCTGATGAAGACACAATTGTGATGTCTCCCTTAACCACTGTAATGTAGCCTGTATAGGTGGTGGTTGGGCGATGGATGAAGGCAAATGGGCCAAGTTTGGAAAACAAGAATGACAGAATTTTTCTCTTCCTATGCCTAATCGTTTCTTTTCCGCTAAAAACCCAAAGAAACAGCCTTCTAGTTAAACCAGTCGAGATTCTTTAGTGTGTTTAGTAATCTCACAGAATTTCCTGGGAACAATTCCCGGTATTTTGTTTTCGATAGGGTATGGGTATGAGAGCGACGTCTCAATCCTTGTGTCAGTAACTCCTAAACCAGAACTCAGGAGTGCCAATACTCGACTGGAACAGGATATTGGAGTGTATTTCAAAAAGAATGTCTTTGACTCTGGGAAGTACAGGTTCCGAGTGTCGGCCAACACAACTGCTTGCAGTTCGTATTCAGAAACAGAGTTCACTGTAAATGGTCCGCCACTAGTAGGTGGGTACAGTCACAATTAATCCGTCTCAAAACAAAAAAATAATTGAGGGTGTCTTATGAAACGCTAGTTTCGAAATTGAGTTTTGATATCATCTGTGCAATGTAACTGTAATTATAAAATCCGTAATTGTTATGTAAGAAGTTTTGTTGGTAATGTTATTATTTGTTAGTAGATATCGTATCATAGGTAGTGTTTATATTGTATTATATGCATCAGTAGTTTGTAAGTAATTACATTTAATTACAAACACTTACAATGTATTGTTAGTAATTTAAGTGTAGTGCAAAATAGGGTTTAAAAATATATTTTTTTTGACATCATCTCTATGACTTTCATAAGAGTACCGTCAATGCCGAATTGGCGTCGATTGCCATAAAATGAGATGTGGACTGTCTATGTTATGTTCTGTGTCAGGTACTTTTGAAGTGACCCCTGCAAGTGGAACAGTCTTGGATACGGAGTTCACTTTAAGAGCAGATCAGTTCAGTGACGATCCAGACGACTATCCCCTGACCTACCAGTTCGGGTATTATGAACTTATTAACGGGGAGGAATTTGCTTCCGTCATAAGTTTACCAAATCGTCGAAAGAAGAGAAAGGTTACCCTTCCACAAGGTTTGTGATACGAGAGAGTGCACGGGCAAGTAAATATCTCAGCCACATTGACAACTTTTTAAGTATTCACTTTAACAGGGGTATTTAAGTAACTTTTTGTGCGCGTTTTTAGGAAGCTATTATCTCTACTCCCACGGGCAGTCCACGGGCATTTGACCGTCGTCCATGCCCCGGGGGGTGGAGAATTTGAACACTGTCTGGCTGGGGTAAAGAATTTGAACTGGAAAAGCCTTCATGATTTCGTCTTTTCAGCGGAATCCAAGTGCTACATCTTTAATTATGGAGATGTTTAAAAGTAAAGAGTTCACTTTCGCGTGCAAATGGCTCGGACAAAAAAGTCCGCAAGGTGTAGTTTCCAAAGCTTGGTAAATGAATAGGAAGTCACAGTTGCTGATTTTGTCTTAATGTTTTGCCAAAAAATTGACCATCAAGACCGGCACTTGGGCAGGGCATTTGAACACAATTTTTGCCCCAGGGGGCGGAATTTGAACAAACCAATCATCAAAAGTTCAAATGCCCGGGGGTTGCCCGGGGGATGTTTATGCTTCGAATTGATGGGTGCATCACTTGTTGAAAGTAGTAACTGAAGGTTCCTTACATTACATACGTCATATTTAGGGCTGATCTTTTGATTAAAGAAAAATTTTTAAAGTAAGAGCTTGATTTACCTTTTCTTGTTTAGAACAGTTTGTCTTAGTATTCTGTCACTGTAAACCTTGGGTACTAATAAAGAGGATACAGGAAGGAGTCATCGTTATGTTTAAATCTGTTTTGGATTACAGGCGACGAGAACAACAACAATACCCTCCGAGTGTTTGTACGGGTTTTTGACAAATTTGGAGCCAGTGTGATGACCGAGAAGACTGTTCAGGTTTTGCCTAAAGTGTTTTCACTAAGCGATCTTCAAGATTTGCAGAACTCTGCAACGAGTCTAGAGGAAAGCGGAGACTTGGAGAATCAATTGGGTGAGATGTTGTGATGCTTTTAAGTGACTTCGTTTCTGTTTCTCGTCGCCGAGCAAAAAGAGAGAGGAAAGGACTGGGAGAAGAGAATAAAGAGATAAGAAAAATTAAAAAGAAAGGAAAGGAAAGGAAAGGGGAGGGGAGGGGAGTGGGAAAGGGCAGATGAACCAAGGAGGACAGGAGAGGGGAGGGGAAAAAAAGGAGAGAGGAGTGGAAAAAGAGAAGAGGAGTAGTTCAGATAAGGTTAGGACAGGACAGTAGGAAAGGGAAAAGGAGAGTGGAACGGGGTTGGACAGGAGTGGGGAGAGAAAGGAAAGGAGAGGGGACTGGTAAAGAGAAGAGTAAAAAGGCAAAAGAGGTCAGGATAGGACAGTAGGAAAGGGAAGAGGAGGGTGGAACAGAAGTGGAGAGGAGTAGGGGGGAGAGAAAGGAAAGGAGAGGGGACTGGTAAAGAGAAGAGTAAAAAGGCAAAGGAGGTCAGGACAGGACAGTAGGAAAGGGAAGAGGAGGGTGGAACAGAAGTGGAGAGGAGGAGGGGGGAGAGAAAAGAAAGGAGAGGGGACTGGTAAAGAGAAGAGTAAAAAGGCAAAGGAGGTCAGGACAGGACAGTAGGAAAGGGAAGAGGAGGGTGGAACAGAAGTGGAGAGGAGGAGGGGGGAGAGAAAGGAAAGGAGAGGGGACTGGTAAAGAGAAGAGTAAAAAGGCAAAGGAGGTCAGGACAGGACAGTAGGAAAGGGAAGAGGAGGGTGGAACAGAAGTGGAGAGGAGGAGGGGGGAGAGAAAGGAAAGGAGAGGGGACTGGTAAAGAGAAGAGTAAAAAGGCAAAGGAGGTCAGGACAGGACAGTAGGAAAGGGAAGAGGAGGGTGGAACAGAAGTGGAGAGGAGGAGGGGGGAGAGAAAAGAAAGGAGAGGAGAGTAGAAGAGGTGAAGAGGAGGGTGGTACAGCGGAGGACAAGAGGGGAAGGGCAAAAGGAGTGTGGCTTCAGCAATGTGGATGAAAGTGTCACAACAGGCGAGAAGCCAATTTGTTGGCGCGTTTTGATTGTAGATTGAATTTGATACTTCTGCACCCACGGGTAGCAATTTCCGGCCAAGAAGATTTAGACGGGAGATAAGTGTTGGTTAACAAGAATATTGCTGTTTTAGGTACAATGAATACCGTACTGTCTGCTGTCTTAAGCACCGGTGCCAATGCGAGTGATGAAGTAAAAGAATCTCTGAACGCGATTAAACAGCAATATACTCAGATGGTGAGTATTGTGTATGCTTAGTGTATCATATATCTGGTAAAGCATGGACCAAGTGAGGACGCTGCAAATTCAGAACCAGCCATATTGGGTTTGTATTGGCTGCAAATCTAGTAAACACGGGGGTTAAGTGGGTAGCACGTTGGACTCCTGATCGAAGGGCGGGTTAGGTTCGAGTCGTGATAGGGACAAGTTTCTCTAGAGGCAAAACTACTGTCAATTAGCCTCTTTAATTTCAGGAGTACGAATAGATACTAGGAGGGAAACCTGGCAAATCCAAGAGGTAACCCCAGGTATCCTGTATATAGTTTCCTAGAACTGTCAATGAAAATTCGGTTTTATTTAAATATTTGACCCCTCAACTCCCCCTCTTTCCCCCCCCCCCCCAAAAAAAAAAAAAAAGATTATCATAATTCAAATAATAAAAATGTATGGTATTGAAAGCAGGATAAGCAGTTGAAGCATTGAACCCCCAGCTGGCAAATTTCTTTAGGTGCTTTGTTGATTGTAGTAATTCTCACGACAGGCTGTTAATGCGCTGGAAGCGGTTTCGGGCGACAAAGATGCAGAGATGAATGCCTTGTCTACCATGGGGAAAACAACGGAAGGAGGTGCCGACGCGTTCGATGACTCCACCAAGAACAATTTCTTTTCTTTGTTTAAAAAGTTGCACACGATTGATTCGTCGCAATCTAGAAGGAAACGACGGGCGGTTGAGAATGAGATTCTCGATGTGGATTCACTGACTGGTGATGAGGTGAGGACTCAATCAAAGTTTTTTATCCCGAGTCGAATGTAACTGTGAAGATTTCCATTCTACGTGTGTTTCAGTCGCGTGTTCTTCCAATGGTTTCGGTGGCTTTTTTTTTTATTTTAGAACGGTTCACTCGTCGAAAGAAGTTTTTTACTTTCTTTTTTTTTCTTTCAACCAACAGTGCATGCAATTTTTGGCTTTGAATTTATATACAACTGCGGGCTAGTGCATGCAATATTTTCCAGGTTTTTAACCTCTCTTAATTCAGATTTTTGTTGATCAAACGAAAAATGAACTCCAACTTCCATCACACATTTAGATTTTCTTTTTAGTTTGCTTCAGACTCAGTACGTATCTAGAACTCGTTTAGTAAGAGGTTTATCTCGTCCATTTTTTTCATCCTTACTATTCCCCACACTTTTCAGGCTGAGACCACTCTTAGACCTCCGTCGAACCTCATCGCTCCAGATGTCTTCACGCTGGAAGAATCAACCCGGAAGAGCGACTTCTTAAATCTCGTAGACTCAATCGGACTGAAGGTGTGCGCTGGCCAAGGCACCGGCGCTCCGGCTGCGTTCGCTAGAACAAACATGGTCACTCTGCGCGCTGAAACATTGAATTTCGCCGGTATAGACGACGTTAGCATAAACATGGCGTGTTCAGACTGTCCCACGTACGTGAAGCAAACCGCCAAGATGACTCTGGGAAAGACTCTGGAAGCGACGTACAAGTCTTGGAGCTGTTCGTCTTCAGAAACGTGCAGTGGAGCTTGTATTCTCTCCACTCAGGTGGGTTTAACTTTCGATGATCAATAGTAAGAAGCTAATTTCACGACCTCTGCAATGAAAATACGATTAGCTAATTGGCTAAGAAATGCACCCACTCTCTGCATTGCTTTCGGGAAAAATCAGGTTTCTTTTCGTGTTTCAGGTGTTCTTGGCACGAGGAGAAGAAAAGTATACACTTGTTTCCAAACCCTTAACTTTCCCTCCGTGTGAAAATAAAAGTGACAGACTTTTCTTGAACTTGAGATTTGTAATTAATGATCAAATAACCTATTCTAATACTTGTTGATTTTCTTTCCCTCCATACCAGTACCCTGAAGATCTTTTGTACAATCAAACTGACTCTTCTCGGCTAACTGATATCGTCGATGTGAAGTTGTATAACCCAACCACATTTCGAGAGGTTACCGTCGGGTCTTTAGCTGAGCCGGTTACGTTCTTGATTCCGCTGCAACCAGGAAAAGTGTTTCCAAATGAAAGCACGAATTCTGCAGAGGTGAGTTTGAATAGAGTAACAGGAAACAGTCCAGGGGATAGAGCAATTTTAAATGCATCATGAAAAGAAATCCAGGAATTTTTACGCTGTGGGATTGGTGTAGAAAACTGGCGCTTAACTTTCAACCATTCAGATGCATTAACCAATCACGGCTAGGTGACTCGTGTTTCCCGCGCTCTGGGCTGCTTAGAAATTTTTTTTCTCTGTGTTCTTATTGGCTTCCCTCTACATTTTACTTGCTCTGTTTGACGAATGTACATGTAATTACATCGGTCTTGGTTTTACAACACCATTTGGTTCAGAGGCAATTTCTACGTAGTGCTACAGTTGCGGGCCAGCAATCCTAAATACAGGGTCAGAGCAAAGTCTAGATCCTTGTAAAGTTATGGAAATTTGAAAAATTGTTATTTTGACTTCGGAAAAATTCTCCATTCTCCACATAATGGGAACGCTTATCGCCATCGAAGAATTTCAACTGCTTTTATACTTGCGCCATGTGATTTGAATCATGACCATAAGTCTTGGAAATGAAAGTAATGGTTTGGAACAAGTCTTTATGATTTCCTGAACGTTTTGCTAAAAAATGCAAACAAGCTCTGAGTCCTCGAAATGGCTTTGGGCTTTGATAAGTTGGAACCACTCGCTTATCTGAAGCACGAAACGGAAGAAATGACTTTCGGAAAGCGCAAAAAAAAAAACATTTCTCTTCCTACAAACATCAAAATTTACTAGTGAGCTCAGTATTGATGTTGTAGTGATTCACGCATTCTGTATTGTTGCTATTTAGTGCAAGTTGTGGAGCTCTGGTGAATCAAACTGGACTACAACTGGATGTGTATCAGGTCGTTCCGCTGTGATATCAGGTAATGTGACTTATGTTGAGTGCAACTGTACGACATTGGGATACCTAAGTGCGTTTGTTGGCCCAAAGAGGGAAGAAGTTACCACTCCCGCCCCAACCACTGCTGCCCCAACTACTGCCGCTTGTGAACTGGAACCAAAGAGCTCAGGTGTCAACGTCAAGTTTGCTTTCAACGTGTCATATAGCAGCATAATTGGAAACGACAGCCAGAAGGCAGCTGTCGAAGCGAACATTATTAAAGCCCTTACTGACTCATCGAACCTGGATGAATGCAGTATACAGGATTTCAGCTTGACAGCTGGTAGTATAGTGGTGGACTTTGTCGCGGTGCCCAAAAAAGGTCAGACCACTGCCAGCATACTGCAAGAAATTACCAAGATCGAAACAAAAGTCAAGGCAGGTACCTTTCAAATCACACTGCCGAATGGCCAGGTGATTTCCGCTGACCAGAGTTCGTTCGAGTCCACCCTAGTAACTCCTGTTACTACAACTGCTGCTGTTCCTCCAACTGAAAGTGAATCCAATAATACGACTGTAATCATCGTAGCCTGCGTGTGTGGGGGAGTGGCTTTGATTGTGATCATCGCCATCACTGTGTACTGCTGTAAGAAGAAACGAGGAGCTGGGAAAATTTCACCCTCCACCTCACCAGACCCTCAGCGTAACAGTCGCGAGGACGTGGAAATGAACGAGCGGGGTCAATTTATTCGGGACAAAGACCATCCAGGTGAGTTGCTATGGACGAAGGAAATAATTAGGAACAATTCTTCATTTAAGAAATTCATTACCGTGTATTCTCTGATTAATATTTCATCGCTTGTACTTTTCAAACCGTAAGGTTTTATTCTCCATTCGTTTTGGATTGTATAAATTCTGTTTCAGCGTCTTTTTTTCCACCCTCATCATCCTTCGTTGTCCGTTTTATCTTGCTCGTCTTGTTGCTTGTTAAGCAAGCTTTGGATCAGTGCAGAGAGAAATTGTGCATGACTAGCTCTCTATCCAAACCAGCCTATCAATGCCTATCACTTTGTTAAATCAAAATATTAACTGTTGGCGGTCTCTTTTCTTACCCAGGTGCAAATAACAACAGAGGAGCCGATTTCTAGGTCCTTTTTATACAGTTGAACGAGGTTGGCGGATACAAGAGCGATGTCGATGCATGAAATTAAAACTGTTTCTTATCAAGAATTCTGGAACCGGCATGAGGAAGTTCAAAAACAAAACAAACAACTCAGTATCACTTGTGGTATACAAACCCAAATTCTCACCAAGTTTCTAACCATTTGGCCTGAAAAAAACTCGGAAAATTTGGGATTGATTTCCAATGCTGAACAAAAAGTTATCTGTCGTGAAATGAGTTGGTAAGGAAAACTCGTGATTAAATTCACAAGCCACAAAAGGCGAATGAAACCTCATAAGTAATGTAAAATAGTTCACAATTTAACCTATGTTAAATTATCGTAAAAACGCGTGTGGAGCACGATAAGTCTAGGCTCGATAACAAGCCGATTTTCGAGAAAATGAAACGGTCCTCCATCCCTTCCCCCTTTTTAGGAGGGGTCACTGAAGACCGAAGTCAAGACATTGGTGAAAATCCAGCCTACGATAAGTCGGAATACCTTGTAGAAACTTTTTTTTCTATTTGAGACATTCAAAAGTACACCAAAACCCTTTTGCTCAAATTTTATTTATAGCATGTTGTGAATTTATTGCCAGCGGATTGCCGTAAGTAAACATTTTCAGAGTAGTAATGTTCTATTTGTACTTTTGTACTATGTCATCGTGCTCTTAGACCATCCAGTCGGTTTTCGTGTTGTAGGAGTGTACTATCGTCAAATATATAATGAATCCAGTATAAAAACGTTGTTTTTATTAAAGTGTGAAACAGTTTAAGATTGGTTTTCTGCTACATTTTAAGTCCAAGATAAGACCAGAGAATAATGGTCAGGTCACAAGGGCTCCATTAAAAGAAACCGAATTACTTGTCTACTTGGGTTGAGTGTCCAGGAAGAGAAATTCTGAAAACTAAATGTTCGCTCATAGAGCAGAAATATGTAAAAACTAGTCAGTTTTCTGATTCTTCGCAAACGAGTGAGTATTTGCGATTGAGTAGGACACCATGTCGTTTTTTCATTTCTAGTTTTTTCTTTTAAATAACAGTCAACATATCTTTGTAAAGCGCCTTGAACCTGAGGGATATAAGCGCTCTAGGGAAAAATCGTTTTGTTTCAGTCACTAGTAGTAATATGTAACATGTACAGTCTCACAGAGAGTCACAATTGGAAAGTTTCTTTTGGGTCTGTCTCATTACAAGTCATCAGCAATCACAGGGAACCCACACTCGATCAAGACGTCGTAGAGACTACCCACAGTTATGTGTCGCTGGTTAGCAATAAAACCCAGGGCAGCATCACATGGGTTAAGCGTTCGGTTGTCAAGGAAACGAATCTCTCTGGGAGTCAGCCCAAGTTTCTCAGCGACTACCTTCCACTCATCACTGCCTGAAAGAGCAAACGAAACTTTCAGTTTGTTTTTGAATATTTTTTAAAGTTGTTAGATGATTATTTTTTCCCTTTTCCAAAATGTTACAATTGAAAAAGACAACTGCTCCACGCGGATATGAATTATGCAGAAGAGGATTAATTCAAACTGACCAAAACTTCAAAATAGAGCAGGGAAATGTTATCCACTTGTAATGCGTCAAGTAAGTTCACATAAGAATACTTTCCAATTGAGTTTCGCCCAACCAAAACCAAACGAAGAAGAAGAAGAAAAGAAAATATTTTTAAGTGCCAATGAAAATTCAAAGTAAAGCCAACCACACTACCTAAAGCGAAGGAAAACGCGAACGACCAAGTAGTCATTGGTTTTAGTTTTGCATCTGATTGGTTGAGAGAGTAGCGCCGCGCAACTGTTTTGAAGCAAAACCAAAGCATTAAATTACTTTTGTCAATCAGTTGAAAACTACTCTAAAAAACAGACAAAAGCAACAAAAATACCAAAACACAACGACAAATATATCCGTAAATTTCCTTGTTCACGGGAATGATCGATTCATGGAATCGCGGAGACACTGCATCTTGATGAATTCAACTTCATTTCGTCTTCCTCTGATCAGATAAAAAACTAAAAAAGTGGATACGAGAATATGACGCCTATTGCAAATTCATGTTCCTTACCACTCAAGTCTATGGTAAGATTTCTCATGTGAGTAACTGGAACATTCCGCACATCAAGCTGTTCAGACAGTATAGGACCTGACAGAAGATGAAAAGGGATGGTGAAACAAGATCAAAACAAAGGCAACAATAGAGATAAAAATCGTCATGTACACAAATATAACAGCTTTAAATTCAGAACGTGTACAGCTTTTTCGCGTATGAAAGAGAGACGTTACTGTATTTGTATTGTCAGGTGGGCGGAAGAAAGACGAGGAATCGTCTACAGAAAAATAGTTGGTGAGCGACACACTGATCATCTATTCATATTTCAGTTCTTATACTTTTTAGTGTCACCATCATTTTGTAACACGAGAGAGAAGGTGTTTACTGAAATCTTGGTATCTAGATAAATAAGGCATTCAAGAAATCACACCGTATCAAATAATTTAACAGACATGGTTTGATGCTACTCCGGTTTAAAGATTTAATGATTGTAACCGAGAGGATACAATTCATAGACCCAGAGTAGCATCAAACCGTGTCTGATTGTCCACCTGGTTGCCTTGTGAACTTTAATACAACTTAATAGAACATACTTTGCAACTTTCACACTCACCAGTAGTACCAGCTGGCGTAATTTTCCTCAAATGTCTCACCACATCAAACCTGTTGGAACTTTTAGCTTTCCTTGCCAGGCATCGAATCATTCTTCTAGTCTCAGGCTCCGGGTGTTTCAGAGAATCAAGGTTCAGCTGCAGTTCCTCATTTAATTGCCTTATAATCTCCTTAGGGTCACATGATCGTGACAAAAGTGATTCCAAAACCTTTCCAGGAAGCGCCACGAATTTCTCGCCACTTACTACGAGTAAAAACTCTTAATCAACATACTATTTGGTGGAGTGAAATAAGAGAAATGTTGACAGGGTTTTCAGTCTTAGAAGTTACATCAAACACTATGATCACGGATACTCAAAATATCTCAAAATTAAAAAAAAAAAAAAAAAAAAAAAAAAGGTAGGCTCCCTAACGTAAATTTTACCGACATCAAATTGCTCGAAGCAACTGCTGCGAGAAGGTCTAGATTTTGTATTTGTAACCCAAGTGTCCATAAGGTTTCAACCAACATTTCCCACGAAACGCTATGGAAATTAGTCGCCTTTCTGTACAGTTAATTAACCATCATGCTGTAAATGTTGTTTCCAAAAAAACAACAAAAAAAAAACACACCAGAATAATATAAGAATTAAAAGTCAGCTACCAAACAAACCGATCTTAAAGCAGTTTTGAAAAAATGTTTTTGAACTGTATTGTTGTTGTAAATCACTCAAATCAGGAATTCCTTGCGTATAAGTAAGTGCCGAGGCAAAAGAAAAACGAAAAACTGATCCAAACTGCACGCTACAATGGGATGTAAGGCGAAACTTACCACCCACGTGTGCACTGTCACGTTCATCAGTCCCAACCTGTCACAAAAAAATCAGGAGGGGAACCATTAAATATAATGGCCGTCTTTCTTGACAGTGGATAGTGTTATCCCTACAATTTAGGAAGTAACAATTCGGACGAAAATAATGTATCTATCCTTCGAAAATAATGGATCAATTCTAGAGTCTAAGGGACTGCATACCATCCCCTCCCCTCCCCTAACCCAACATTAATCCTACATTGTTATCAGTTGACTGTTGTTGGGGGGGGGGGAAGGTGCGCAATTGCGCAGACACTAACATTGATCCAAAATAACCTTTTCGCAAATGGAGGAGTTTCATCGGAATGTTACATAGAAGCCAAACGTAATTACCGAGTGTAAGAGTGTAAATCATGATTCACACGTAAAGCTCACCTGTTCATCTACGTATGCAAACCATGGTGCTAACTGGTTGACGTGAACTCTGTTATTCAGGGCAACAGCAGACCGTGTGCAAACAACGATATGCTTTTCACTAAGTAGCTGCGATTCTGACCAGAAATGCAGACACTCCTCTTGAGTGCAACTTTGGACACGGTGAATACGGCAGAAGTTAGTTGTGCCTCCTCGACAACATACTGAGCACATAACACATGAATCATACTTCATATTCGTCAACCAACAGAACTCCTTGCGCATTGATTCGAGAATGAACACCACCTGTCTATGCATATTAAGAGCGCAAACCACATCATACCTGTCATGCCCTAAGTCAGTAGACAAGTTCATTATTGACTGCAAACTGTCTGTCAACCCAAAATTTGCTTTCGCTCTGTGAAAAACGATCTCGACAGAAGAAGAGTGACAACGTAGGATTACAGAGCAGTCTTCCTCTCCAGCTTTGTAGAATCTGGCAAAATTTTGGTACAACTGTGGATTAACTGGACTCCATAAGCCATCTTTTCCCCATTGAAAGAACTGCAACACTAAACGAGGGAACAACCCTGGTGGGACTTGACCAGATTCAAATTTAATAAAGAGTGAAGGAATTTGCGCAGAAGCGACGAGCTTGATGATGTCTTCTGGTGGATGGGACATTAGCATGGATGGAACTAGGTAGTGTTTCCCAGGGGAAGTACTTGATGATAGCCACGGACAAAGCAAACTGAATTTCTCCATCAGAGCAACAAGGCTCTCAACTGTTTCTTTGTTATCAAACAGAGGATCCCAGAGATGTTTCAAAAGTTTTTCTTCCAGGATTCCTGTTGCCTCGAGTTGAAACCATAGCTCCTTGAATTCCTCCTCCTGATTGCTATAAGGCCTAATGGTTATGACCTTCTTAAACACATCAGTTAACCACTGGGGATCCAAAATCACCATTTTATTCAACTCTGGTGTGTCATCAAAGTGGATCAAAATCCTCTGGTCGTGGAAAAAGTTCAATAATGCCTGGAACTGTTTATTATCGACAACTTTGCATACGTGAGTAGCGATTTGCCTTGCCCCTTCCAGTGTGATCCACTTCTGACCTTGTTCCCTGGCGACTTTCAACGCCCTTTCAAAGTTCAACCACTTGATTGGAATGGCTTCTTTCACTTGTGGCAGTTTCTTAGCAACAGCAAGTACTTCCTTTCTCAAACGTGTGACCTCTGGGCACTCAATTTCAAGACCTGATTTAGTGTTATCCACAGCAAACACGCCATCAAAGAGGTGGGTTCTATATGGCTTAGCCTGTAAAGAACTAAAAATCTCTTGGGCTAATGCGCTAGGAATTCTGCCACCGTGGGGTTGGTCAGCATGGGTGCACACCAAGAACACAGGGGGCAGTTTCTCTGGCAATACCTCACAATGAGAGATGACTTCACAACTCTCAGTTGTGCCGCCAAAAGACGCCACGGAAGCCATCCAAAAATCTAAATAATCCAAATTGGTTTTTGCTCCAAAGCTGTCTTCGAATTTCCTGAACGTTCCTTGCCTCACAACTGGTTTGGCTACTTGGTGTGGATCACGGCTGAGGTCATAAACTAGAAGATACATCGCTCTGGCAGTGAGGAAGATTGGGTGCGTTGCATAATAGACTGACTGTCCTCCAAAATCCCATAACACCGAATATATTTCCTCCTCGTCCTCTTCATACTTAACATCTTTTAGTAACCTTTCGATTAACGCCACTATTTCCTCTGGTTTAAGGGGTTCGACGAGAGGAACTAAGTCCCTTTTTTGTCTTTGTACTAGGTTTGGTTCAACCCAAACAGATGCGTTCATGCTATTTTTGTTACTGCTTTCTTCACCGCTGGGTGTTTGAGCAGGATCTGCATCTTTCGACATCTCGTCACTGCCTGGATTTGTCACGACGCTAGAAAGCTCAACAAGACTTTGCGTATCAGCAACTGGAACATGTGAAGGTACTGAGGCGGGATCTTCGTTTGTTTCATGAGTGTCCACCAAAGGAGCATTTCCTGACTCAGCAGACTCTTTAACATTTTCCATAGGGACACTGTTGTCTTGTCGCAACATCTCTACAGCAAGGCGTCCGGCATGGTGTTCACAAGACAGTGCTGCGACAGAATCGGTTACTTCACTCTTCACTCCAGTTTTCCAAAGTTCAGTTGTCACTTTGAAATGCGATGAATCGACATCAATTCCCACCGTGCTATCCATCCGCCGATTAAAACGTTTTCCCGTCAGCGAATTTTTCAAGCTGGTCTTTCCTGAATGATCCTGACCAATCAACATGATCGGCACTCTTTTCACGCAGGTATTCCCTTCGATAAGGGCCTTGTTGTAGGCTTGCAAAGCAAGACGTCCACGCGCTTGGATCTCTAGAGGAACCACTACAAAGACAAACAGTGAAAACTCAAGTAAATTTGAAGAGGGAGACAAGGTGGTGTAATCGTTAAATAGTCTAAATTAACTTTTATACTCGGACCCCGATTTGTGTTTCGCTCGTCAAGTGAGAAAATTTTGGACGCCAAAATAGAATAATAAAAATAAAATTAATTTTCGGCTCACAGCGACATAAAACGCGAAATTTCACATATGTTTCTCGCCTTAAAATATATTCCTGCTCGTGATCGACCACCAGTTTCAAAAGTGCCACCAGTAAACTGACAAAAGTTTTGTTTCTTGAGCGCTGATTTACATGAAGGGCATTGACAAAACTTCAAGTAAGTCACCCACTGGTGACCAGCGTTACACGTCAGATGTGACCAGTGTTACACTTCACTGTGACATGTCACATGTGACCAGTGTCACATGTCACACGTGACCAGCATTACGTGTCACATGTGACCAATGTTACATGTCACTGTGACATGTCACATGTCTTCAGACAAGTACCGCCTGAACTTCTCCTATTGAAGATCACATTACTCTCTTAAGGCTTATGCTTGATCTAACTCAAGTTAGCTTAAACAAACATGAACCTACCATAACAAGCACAAGTTGCAGTAGAATTCCTTGTTAAGAGTAAGTAGAAAGAGTATTTGTGTCAACATTTCCCTAATACGTAAAAGAAAATTCTTTCACCTTTCTCCGCTTCTCTGCGCCGTTCATTTGGTTGATGCTGGTCACATTCCTCACCTCTATGAAAAAAGCTACAGTTATAAGTCTCACGAAAACTTGTGGCCGGGAGTTTTAACACTTTATAGCTGTGTTTTTACAGTAACTGTACACGTAGATAAAGAAACACACGTCCATGTACACCAGAAGGAAGTGACACTACTGCAATATTGTAAAGAACCGCTTCAACCGGTTCGTCTACCTTGTTCCAGGCCTTTAGCAGGTGAAACGCACCGTGATAATAAATGTAGCAGGATGGTCTTAGAGGAGTGAAATAACGAGGGAGGCTTGGGTCGGGTTGCGTTGAGTGACTTAACCCAAACCTCCTTGATTTTGGCTCTGCCGCTACTATCGGAGCAGGGCGAAGAGATCGGGTCATTTACTTCTTCGCTCCGTTTCACTAACTGAATGCACGGAACAGGCTAATAATGTTCATCATGAACCAAAATCAAGTAACAATCTGTCAGCAACAGCAATCATTCAGCAGCTGTACCATTAGTAACAGTCGTACATTCCATTTCTATTCAGTATAAGTCCACCTTTAACGGCTGTTTCTACAATATTTTTAGTGCAGTATTAATCTACATTTGTAAGTAAAAGTATCTTTGTCAAGTCTCCCAGAATGGAACAAAGTAAGTTGTAAATTGAAAGCGATGACTTTTATCATAGTAAACTTTCATGGTAGATTTCTTGGTACAAGAAACACAGCTTTGAATTTCCCGTTTGCCATCAATTTGTATTGTGTACTGTGTATTGCGACACAATGGCCACAGTTATTCCTGGTAAGTACTATTCTCCTGGGAAACAAGTGGACGACAGTGTAGCTATTACAGATAACCAAATCACATGATCTAAGTCCAAACAGAGACTGACAAAGAAATATTTAGCTGCATGTACAATGGGTAGGGTAATGTTAGAATAATGCTGTGGCATATTAACAGTACTCAAATAATAAAAAAGTTAGAAAAATTGAAACTTCATAATATTTTTTTTCTTTCAATTTTTCACACCTGCTTTTTTAACTACCTATTAAGTTTATGGGTCTGATGAATAAAGGGGGTAAGTTTCTAAAGAAACTGTGGTGCTGCGTTGGTAGGAGAGTATAACAGGGTAATTTGGTATCATCAACTGAGTTAAGAACAAAAATTAACTACTGTTAAGAGTTTCAAAGCTGATGTTTAGAGCCTCATACCAAATTACCCTGTTCAAAAGGTCTAGTTTCCTTGCACCAAGGAAAAATAGATGCCAAAGAAACCAAACAAAATGTCATTTAATGACAAGTACTGACCTATTTGATCCATCATCAAGTGAGTTAGGATGCTGGTCTTGGTGTGCTGCTTTTACAAGAGTGCTCAGCAAGTACTCAAAATCTTTCTGTATCTTCTTTAATCTCTTTTTAGCTGTTTCATTCTCTTCACCAAAGACAGAAGAAAGAGATGAACAAAGTTTAAGTGCCAAGGGAAGAATATCTTCCAGCTTTTCGATACGGTCTGTGTGCGCAAACATAACCACTGGAAACTTGTCATGAAAGTGTCCATTGTGAGAATTTTCCAGACACAATGTTACAGCTTTCTCAAGCAAAGAGAGAGTTCGTTGTGTCCATTCATCTATTGATTCAGAGCATTTAATACTTTTTTCATGCAGAACCTGAGCCAGATGAATGTACAACTGAAGTTTGGGTTTAAAATAACCCACTTGTTCCTCATGTATGGACAGACACTTCTCCAGAAAGCTGGCAGCATTTTCAATATTTCCAAATTCATGATGAATGCAGCCTAGTTCTAAGTACACATCACCAAGGAACCTCCTTGAAGAATCGTTTGTTGTATTTTGTTCCATCTCCTTTAAAGCTCTCTTTTGAGCCTCAAGTGCTTTGTTGAAGTCTTCCATTCTTCTGTACACATAACCTTGCCAATGATGGCAAATGGCAGATGACATCTTTGTGTTTCCATCCATAATCTTAAATTTACATGCTTTCTGGAAACACTTCACAGCTTCTGAGAAGTGTCCAAGGTGACTATCAATGACACCAACTTGAAAATGACACTGTCCTAGGAAAGACGAATGGGTGGAGAGTCCATGTGTATCAAATCCTTTGATGGCATTTTCCAGGGCATTCTTAGCTTCAAGAAAATTCTCTTTTCCAAAGAGAAACATACCATAATCAAACCAAGTTTCAGATGAATCGATTTTCAGCAGATGTTGGAGTTGTAGAATAAGTTGACAAGTCTCAATGTAAAATTGTGGATTATCAGCCTGATAACTTTGCTCTGCCATAAGCTTCAATGAGTATGAAAAGTTTACCTTTCTCTTTCTAGATTGAGCAAAGTGGTCTTGGCTCTCCATTCTGGCTGACTGAAGCATGTCCTAACATCACAAATAAATAAATATTAAGATAACAATTAATAAATAAAATAAAAAAATGGTTGCCTTTTAGAGCAAATGGCTTTCTTAATGCTGTATCACCATTATCACCCTAAGATTAGTCTCCAAATTCTCCAAACTCTTCTATATATTTCCATTGGTAGTTGCTAGAAGAATTTGTCTAACAATCAAAAGTTTGTGATAATTTCCTTTATTCTCATGACCATAATGTTTGATTCAAGGGAGAAACTGTTAGGAGAAATTAGATGCTTATCATTCTTAGGGGTTAAAGAAAAATTTCATTCTAAATGGCAATTTTTTGGTGACAAAAATTTCATGCCACAGTAAGGTAACATCCAACGTTTTAACAACCAAAGAACTTTCAAACCCCTAAAACTTTTAAAAAGTATAAAATAACTAAAAAACTGAGAAATAACTGAACAAATTTGGCATTACTGGCCCAGCAATCACCAAGTTTTACGTCCAAAATCAAAAAGTTCAACATGGAGTTTGGGAAAGAACTTGATCAATATATCCATTTTGCTAAACAATACTGTGTGAGACCGTATTGGAGAGCTGTCTTTCTACCTCTTATCGAAATAGAAAATTTTCTAATAAAAGGTTCACAAAGATTAATTCTTGTCAAAGCTTAGCTACAGTAGGGCTCATGCCATGTAAACTGCCCAAGTATAATGCAGTTAAACTGCACAGTCCATGAATGAAGCACAAGAAGAACCTGCACAGTTCAGGAAAGTAAGCCTAGCCTAAATTAACCTTGGTCACAAAAATCAATACGATGGATAAAACAAAAGGAATAAGAAATGAACTTGACACCTCATGTTTCCTTTGTTCACCACATTGGTAAAAGGCAAGCAATACATGCAAGTCCCTCTTTAAAACCCCTGGACAAAGTCTCTATGGTTTCAAGTGGTATTATAGCACAAAATAATTCTATAAGGCTAAAAGAAAATCCTTCATCCCTTTAATACAATCTTTGGCTTTCAGTGGTATCACACAGACCTTGCTGCCCTCTTTCTGCAGGACATGATCTTGACCCAAATATTTTACCATCCAGTCCTCTCAATTAGTCAGTAAGTACATATTATTAATTGCAACTTTATACTATTATTAACCCTTTAGCCCCAAAAGAGTGATTAGCATCTAGTTTCTCCTTTCAATATCACCCCTGAATCAAACATTAAAGTTATGGGAATAGCAGAGATGATCACTGACTAAAGCAGCTCTTGACTGTTACACAAATTCTCCTTGTCAGCCTCTTTAGAAATATATAAAGAACAGTATGGAGAATATGCATACTGATGTTAGGAGGTAAAGGGTTAAAAAACATGTGACAAGAGTTGGACAAATGGAGGGTTGCTTTTGAGGTTGTAAACTTACATGCATGTTACCTAAAGCAAGTCTATTCATCTCTGATCACAAAGAAAGGAAAATATAAACTTCAGAGTAATTGTCATATGTCTACTGAAATTGTTCATTCAGGTTGGCAATTATTTGTATATTTGCATATATATCAAGTAAATTTAGCGATTAAATTTCAAGCTTGAGATTTTTACTGCATGTTACAGCCTGTATATGGTAAGCTAAATTATGTGCAAATTTTGATCAGTTCTAAATTATAACCTATTGGAGGACAGATGTATTTTATATGATGTCACCATAAACTACGTTTTGCTTTAATTTCTATCTTATGAAACAAACAGATTTCATTTTGCCATGGGTATGTGCAGTAAAAGATCAAAATGTGGTAAGGACATAGGTGACAAACTCAGCTGAGCCTGGGTGCCCTTTTTTGTTCTTACCACATTTTCATGTCATCTGTGATCTATTACTGAACAGACACACAACAACATGAGATCTATTTGATAACCCTTTCATTCCCAAGATCTCTGTAGAAGTTCTCCTTACTGTCTGCCTTGTAATTCTCATGATGATAGCTCAGAGAGTGAGTTTGGTATCCAATTAATGGTATTTTTCCCCATTCTTATCACTTGTGTACTTGATATAGTATTGAAATTGTGAGTGGAAATCCTGTCTTGGTCACTCTTGTGAGTAAAAGGGTTAAATAATTGATTAGGGAGAATCTTACATAAACTATCATGCAGAGAGATTTCCAGTTTAAAATCAAACTGTTTCAGTATAAATCTACTTATTGCTATCCAACGAGACAGGCTCATGTATTTATTTAATTTTTTTAACAGCCGCACATTGTTAGGCCACCCTTCTGGCTCATTATCTATCAGAGAACAGATAGCAAGAGGTGTAGTCCACCAAGTTGCAACATTTGTAATACAACGCTTATAAATAACTAAACTTACCACCCCGCCGTTGGCTCTCAACCATGATTCAATATGGCGGCAATAATAGTGTGTTATCGATTCCACAACAGTCTCCATTGCTGCAACACCTAAATGCTCCTTTGACTCACAGTAAGCAGCTAGCGAAGCTCCAAAACCAAGGAATGCTGCCACAGTACCTAAATGCTGTTTTTCTTTGAAGATCAAGTAACCCATTTCCTTGACCACCGAAGGTAAGCTTTCAAGGGAGATACGAAAATTATTTTGGTAGGCCGCATCAGAAAATAATTGAGTGTGTTCCATAATAATGCGGTCTGCTGCTGCAGTACTGAAAGCTGCCTTGATTTTACGATTCCCATCCGCTATGTCCTCTCCAAGAAACTTGATTATCAATCCTGCACACTGCGAGGGACAATTGGCTTCCCCTCTGTAACCATTTTGGAGAATAGCGGAAAAGCGACGCTGCAGGACTTTATGACGGGCGTAGCTATTTACTATATCAAATATTACTGGATAGAAGTCTGACTGTGTCATTTTTTTTCTCAGTTTAATCATAAACTGGAAATTTGAATGGGAATTTCCGTGTACTCTTCATCTTCGGCCATTTTGTTAACCTCGCATTGAAGTCGGATGCATAATATATTAGTACACCTTGTGTCCACTACACAACATATACAGCTTAATTTTTTTTTTATTTTGCATTACCAAAGGAACCTCGCCTCCCTTTCACTTTGGGGGGTCAGAAAAGGTGGGAACCTCAAATTCGTACTTTTATTATTTACTTAGTATCTTGGTCACTACGGTTAGGAGTAGGGCTGTGATCTCGACAAAGGAAATGGGCCACGGAAATAGGTTTTTCCAAAATTGTTATTGGGCCCTATGATCTTAACAAATCGCGCAGGTTCTTGGAAACAATATCACTGCTGGAGAACTTAGGGCAAAGAATTAAAAAAAGAGATAAGTGCAGGTTAGGTGACAGAAAATACGGCCTCAACATCTTCTACATAAACATGAAGAACAGAGTTGCTCTTATGAACAAGGTAGAGAGTAAACTTGAGGCACTCAAGAAACTTTCAAGTCAGCTTGTGACGATAACACAAACGAAAACTTCACGAACGACCCACTGGCATACACAGGAGAGAAAACACAATCAAGCAAGTCATTCCCCCCTTTTCTCATCTCTTATGCGGAGAATTCGTAATAACACTGAGGTCTGGTCCATAAAGCCAACGAGACCCTCTTTAAAAGTCCAGTCTTGCCTGTACCCCTGTCCCCTTGGCAAACCAAGATTTTAGGCCTATAGGGGTGGCGGAGACCTCATTTACCCCCTGCCTTTAAGTCGTAATAAGAGGTAGCGCGGAAAATCAGACCCCTGCTATAAAGTCCTCTGATAGATAGGGAAAAACCACAAATTTTTGTAGCTCGAGAATAACGCTTTTCGAAGTGTTCATAAGAGACGTAAAGATGCTTAAAAAGCTTTTGTGGCTCCCTTCCAGTTCAGCAAAAGCTCGTTTGATAAAACTAAGCCAAAAACCGTTTCAAGGAGAGATAACTTAGCGAAGAGATTAACAATTTTAATGATAAATTGTGGTTCTGAAAGGTCGCCTGGTCTCTTTATTCGAAAGAAGTCGAGTGCAACGAATTTAGGGTCAGTTAAGACTAAGAGAGAATGAGAATATAATTACAAAAAAAAAAAGATCAAATTTAGTAATTGCAGATTTAAAGTCAGCACGGAAATAGACTAAATGAAGTTTGACAAGAAAAGCCGTCTACCAGCATATATTTTTATATCTCATGTCACGCTATAATCTACGCTACAGAAAGAACACTACATATTTTCCTATTAACTTTACTACTGACAAACTTACAGTTTTCTCCAAAGTTCCTTGGAATGAACAATATTCCACTCTAACTCTCTCTCGGTAAAGCTTTACAAATATTTCATAACAACAACAACAACTCATACTACGCGACTAAGTCCTTATGTGCAATTACAAAGCATTCTAGAGAATCCCGGAAGCTTACAACATGACTATTTTGGTAGCATTACATCATAATTACGATCCAGAAAGTTCCATAGCATGCACGTCAGCATAGAAATTCCTAGATATTTATAATACAGCTATTATCTATAACTCACTTATGATACCATTAATTAAAAATAACTACAGTCACAAAACAGTTAATTTTTACGCCTTAAACTCTATCAGCACCAAGAAACAATCAGCATTTTTAACGTCCAGCCAGGACAATCCTTATTAAATCGTAATTAATTATTATCCTAAATAAAAACTCTAGCAAATATGACGAAGGGTAAACTCTTTTCAAACGTAATTGATTAATTCTTCACGATGAAAGTCTCTATTATCATTCACATATTCAACGATACCTTTCAGGTATTACTAAACCAATCTACGATACGAATATACTTCTTATTTTTCAATTTCCAAGGAATTAAAAAAAAACAAACAAACAAACATATACACTGCACTTCCGCGGATGAGCGTCCGGGAGCTAATTCACAATTTCTACTTAAAAGGAGGAGGACGCGTAATTGAGGGAGGTTCTAGTTAAGAAGGTTTACTAATTCCGCAGTTGTTGTAGCTTAACAATAAAGGAGAACAAAATAGAAGCTGTTGTTCTCTAAGTACCAGATGGTCGTCTCTCAGGCGGGCTTTCAACAGTTTCCTCTTCATCTGAGACCTAAGACGCAGGAACAAAGAAAAATCATGAAAAAAAAATTTCAGGCATGTGATGGTTATAGTTAACCTCCCAGTTATTTAAACCCCAGTTTCTATGGAAAGGCTTGGATTGTCCTCTGTGCGGTGCGACGAAAAGAAGGGATTTAAAAGTTTCAGCACAGAACGTTTGAACATTTCTACATCCTAGAGGAACATTGTTTTTGTCTTATCACGAGCGTGGGACAAAGAGAAAATTATGAGTTCTGAGTTCTGAGGAATCGAACATCAAACCTTCGGATTCCACGCTCCGATGCTACACCACTGAGCCACAAAGACTCCATGGTGAGCGAGGCCGATCACGAAGTTAATACTTATCATATAAACTACGGTATTAATCAAGGATTTCCAGCACTGAGAAAAGCCGGAAAAACACACGTGGAAAAGTATCGTATTTTCCACGTGTGTCTGATATCGCCAATCAGCTGCTGACACGTCACTCGCCTTTCGCGCCCATGTATTATTCTGCACTTAATTATTTTAATCATAACCAATACAACTTCCTCAAATGTGATTCGTGCAGTAGCTGCTTTACTTTTCACTAATTATTCCGTAGAGTTATAATCGGAAAGTGTAAACGGACAGCTGGCTGTAATCGGACAGTTGAAGCAACCAATCATACCTAGTTCTTTCGGTCAAATCCATCAATCACAGAATTGATCACAATAACCATAGCAACAACCACATCCTAAAAAAGTTGTGGAATTTCCAAAGTTGAGGAATTTTTTACTTAGACATTGTCACTATTTTGGTCTCTCAAATCAAAGGGCGATCTAACAAAGTAACCGCGTACAACAAGCCATACCACAAAGTTCATCCCAAATGAAGTTCTGTGATATGTAAACTTACAGTGCTCCATGACTGCTCGTCACCACTTGCCTCACCACAACTGGATGTACCAGGAAACGTACAGTTTCTCTCCTTCTTTGCACTCAAATTATTGACACGAGCCCACAGCTGACGATTTCTCTGAAACATTGTTTTCGTATCAACACATTAATGATTATTTTCAAATCTAAGCTCAAGTTTTGATTCAACTTAAATTCCGTGTCTGTTCCCACCTCTAGCACATTACAGATAATTACAACATTGCCTATGGACGGAAGTAATGGCAGTGATTTCTTAAAGGATAGGTATAATCTAGAAACCACCACATTTTCATCTTCGTAGTCAGCAAGTATGCGTTCAAAATCTACAACTTGCCGCAGCTTGAGAATGTAAAGAGTAACTTAACTGCTTAATCCTTCACCACAGAAGGCGCCATTTAAGAAAAAACAAACAAACAAACAAAGTTACAGCTCTGGTTATCGCAGAAAAAATTATCTTTTGAGTCAAAAATGATTTTTGGTTTAGTGCCTTGAAATCTTTGAACCGATCACTCTTTACCGCTAAGAGTGACTGACATCTAATTTCTACCCACAAAATTCCTCTTGAATCAAAGATGAAGGTCATGAGAATAGAAGAAACTATCACTAACAAAATAAGTTCTTAGTTATGAACAAATTTTCCGTGCCAGGATCTTATGAAGAAATATAAGAAAAAAATTATTGAGATGCATACCGCTGTTAGGGCGTAGAAAGGGTTAAAATCAAACTAACTGTGTACAAACAAAGTATAATTTGAAAGAGATGTAAGTGATTTTGAAACTTATCTCATGTTTTCCCAGCACCCCAAGTGGGTTATCATGCCGATAAACCGATAGAAAGTGTAGCCAATTGCTTAGTATTGATAAATTTTGGGCACTTCTATCAAAGAGTGTTCTAACAAAATAACCGCATACAGCAAGTCATAACACAAAGGTCATCCTAAATGCAATTCTATGATTTGTTAACTTACAGTGCTCCATGACTGTTCATCATCTCTTGCCTCCAAACATCTGGATGTACCGGCAGTTGGAAAGTTTCTCACAGCCTTTACACCCAAGTTATTGACACGAGCCCACATCTGACGATTTCTCTGAAACGTTGTTTTTAAATATTTAAATACTACCGATTCTAAGCTCAAGTTTTCATTCAGCTTAAATTAAGAGTCTCTTCCTACCTCTAACAAGACAGTGTTATTATCATAACTGTTTGATTTCGTAAAGGAGAGGTACAATCTAGAAAAAGATCATTTTTATCTCCGTCGTTGAAATCTACGACTTACCACAGTTGAAGAATCTTGAAATTAGCGCAACTACTTAACTCTTGACTATGGAAGGTACCAGTTTGAAAAAAGCGCAGTAACCTGGCCATGCGCAAAGGGCGTGGAGCACTGCGGGTACTCCTCATTTGAGTGGCAAATGTTTTTTTTTTTGAAGTGCCTTACAATCTTTAAACATATCATTCTTAACCATTAAGAGTGACTGGCATCTAATTTCTCCCAACAATATCAACCCTGGATCAAAGATGAAGGCCATGAAATTAGAGGAAGTGATCACCGAAAAAAGAAACTCTTGATTGTGAACAACTTCTCCTTGTCAGGACTTTATAGAGAAATGTATGAAGAACAATATGGAGGATTTGCATACCGATGTTTGGGCGAAGAGGGTTAAAATCACGCCAACCGTGCACAAACAAACTATAATAATGTACACGAAAAAATTACGCGCTTCTGATTGGCTGAAAACGTGTGCATTCTCATATAACTGGAGTACAAAGTTGTAACGCGAGTGCAGAGTTGTAACAGGGTTGTAAATTACAAATAGCGCGCGCACGCTCTCAAAATTTCGTCTGTCTTAACTTTGTGTGATGTTTTTTCATGTACATTGTAAATTTTTAAAAGACTAAAAATTGCACTTGCCCTACGGGCTTGTACAATTTTGTTACCTCTCGTGCTTATTGACATCAAATTGCATTCGAAATCATGTTATTGCCTATATTAATTTGAGAGAGAGACACGTTCAAGTACACATGTCATACAACACTGACACCTCACCTTGCACAGATCTTTATTCCTTTTACTCAATCTTTCTCTCTTGATTTTTTCCTCTGCGATGGAACGTTTCAAAGTTTTCACTCTCTGCTTTTCTTTCGCCAACATATGTTCCATTTTCTTCGTTGTATTGGTCTTAGCTTTCAGAAATGCTTGCGTTGCTTCTTCCTGTACCCTTTTTTGGTATTCTTCTCGACATTTATTCAGCTTATCCGTGACAAAGTTTATTACCTTGTCAAAAGAAATTAAATATTATAAGTCAATCAAACTTTTAAATGAATAAAGGGGGTAAGTTTCTAAAGAAACGGTGGTGCTGTGTCGGTAGGAGAGTATAACAGGTAAATTAGTGTTAACAACTGAGTTGAAAATGTAAATTGGCCACAGTAAAGAGTTTAAAGACTGACGTTAGAATGAGCAATCGCTCTGACGAAGGGCTAACGCTGGAAACGTCAGCCTTTAAACTCTTTACGGTGGCCAATTTACGTTTTCAACTCAGTTGTTAATTAACACTAAATTACCAATCAAACTTACAGTTCACTTTCTAATATTCTCTCACTTAATTCCTCTCTTAAAAAATTTGTTTGCTTGTTTGACGATTGCATGCCGATTCAGGGCAGCATTCGTGCCCAACATAAAAAAGAATGAGACAGACTCTATGACTAAGTTAGTGTGTGGTGTATGTTTAACACAGTTTCGTTCAACCTGAATTTTTGTGAACAAAAAGGATATTTGGGCCACGACATCGCACAGTTTCATATGATATTATTGAAAGAAATTAAAGGCTTATGTGTAAGCGATGAACAACTGCAGATTCCAACCAATTTAGTGCAGAGTCCATTACACGTACTTTATTTTACTTAAAAGGGTTTAAAAGAAACCTAATACTCATGAAATGGATTTTGAACAAAAATTTAAACCTACCCGGAAAAAAAAACAAACAAACAAAACCAGCTACATGTTTTATTACTTAACAAATCACATTTTCAAACCAATTTTACCTCACCACCCTTTAGAGTTTCCTGATCTTGTTCTTGAATGTCCTGCAAGTAGGTACAAGATGTAAAAATAAATTCAAAACACTTTCATGGAAACAAAAATACAGAAATAAGAGTCTGTCAACATACACAGCTGAGTTGTTTAGCCCAATAATGTAAAAAAATAAGTAAATAAATAAATATTATTATAATATCAATCTTGATAGGAAACCCAAAGGGCCAGTTATTTAAACAAAGTTTAGCCATTGTTTAACAAAACTGCGTTCTAAGCCACCTTCAATTTACCCAAACTTTTTGTCTTAACTTTTATTTTTGTGAACAAAGTCAAAGTAAGGGCTCAAAGCTAAAAGTCCAAGTACATTTATTTAATTCAATCAACCCTCCCATAGAGAATCCCTGAGGCCCACTGCTTGCATAAAACCACAGTTTGGGTTAGACCTTGTGTAAATAACCAGCCCTGAAAGTTTAGAACTGTTTCCCAATGTGTCGCATAAGCAATACAGTGTTAAAGCTGATAAAGGGGGTAAGTTAGATCTAACATAACTGTGCTGCTGAGTCAGTAGGGAATATAACAAGCTAAGTAGGTTTTATCAACTGAGTTGATAAAGTAATTGACCACCATAAATGGTTGCTAAAGCTGGCATTTTGAGCACTAACATTTCACCAGAGCAAAGGGCTTATGCAGGGCTAATATGCTTGCAATGTTAGCTTCAGCACCCCTCAGAACCCTACACATACAGTGTCCAATTAATTTACATCTTATCAAGTCAGTTGATAAAACCAAATAATAGTGTTAAAATTTGTCACTCAAGTGCGAGATGAGATACATTTGGTTGGAAAATCGAATGAGATACATGTGTATGTAAGAATTTAAGGGCAGTAACATTAATTCCCATTGAAAGCAGAACTACTGTTATAGCACTTAGGTTGGCTACCATTGGTTACTGACATGCTTACCAACAGCTATAATTGCAAAATGTACATGTTGTGTCAAAAGACACTTTCTTCCTAACATTAGTCAGCCATGTTGTTTTTGTATCAAGTGATATTTGGAAGTGTTGCTAAAGGATAGTAAACACTTTTGTAACCCCTGCTCCACAAGGCCATAACAGTAAAAATTACCGGTACATGTATTAAAAATTGAACATATTTAGTAAATTAATTAATTGAATAATCTACCTCTTTTAATTTCTTACATTCAGCCTCCTTCCACTGGATCATCTAAAATGTTTAAAATAAGGATTATTACTGCAAGATTAATCAAAAGGTTCTAAACTCACAAAGGTTACAAAGGAAGGATTCCCTCATCACACTTGTCATCTGAACAGCTACATGTATGCCATGTATGCAAGGCTCAAGCTATTAAGGAGAAGGAGAGGGAAGAGGAAAAAGGGACAGAAAAGGTAGAGGGAGAGATGGTGAGACAATGAGAGAGGTAAAAGGGAGAGAGGAAGAGGATAGGAAGAAAAGAAAGAGGGAAATAAATGGGAGGAAGAAGATCAAGGGGAATGAATGGCTCATTCCAAGCACCCAATCAGTGCAGATGAAAAAATGGAGAACAAAAAGAAAGGAGAACAAAATTGAAGGGAGAACAAAATGAAGGGTGAAGAGGAGGTGGAGTTGTGCGAGATGTTTGATGTGATGAATGAAAAGAATGCCCATAAAGAGATGAAGAATGAGGAAAAGAAAGGAAAGAGGTTGTCTTGCACACCACCATATTGAAATGCTGTTATCTCAATCTTCATGACAACTCCTAGATATTATCCTTGCGGCTAATCCTGTTGACATTGCAAAAAATGCTTGCTGTCCATCAAGCTTCCCTCTATTGAATAACAGTATTCCTTAAATGCTTGTGGAAAACATACTGCAGTACAATGTGCTCAAATAAATGTGATTAATTAATAAATAAAACAAACCTGTACTAGTTTTCTTATCAACTCATTATTCTCGTCTTCTCTGGCAGCACTTTCCTCTAAAAGTTGCTCAAACTATAAGAAAAAAGCCACGAGCCAATGACACACTCACATACAGTACACAAAACAAAACACAACGTAATACAATGTTACCCTTGATGACTGGTCCCCAGAGGGAAACATTTGAAAAATTACCCCTTACTCAAAGCAATAGGGGAACTATTTATCACAGAAATGCTTGGAACCTTAATTTAGCCACACCCATCAATCAATCTATCAATCAATCAATCATATGGGACCAATCTATCAATCAATCATCCTCTTCCTTCAAGGTCATGCGATCTATAAACAGCCAATAATATTCAGAGAAAGGGGAACCATAATATAATTCATTAGGCTAAATTTTATAACCTGCAGGGTTTAACTGATGTGAAATCTATAAATACCAGAAATGCCAGATTTAAATTTAAATACCGTTTCACGTTCTGTCCGTGCATCTTGAAGGCTATGAAGGACTTCATCTCTAAATTGCTGTTAAGAAAAAAATGTACTTATATAAACTAAGGAATTTGATCTCTTACATTTAAATTATAGTTTGACTTCTTGATATCCACAACTTGATTGAACAGAACTTGGCCTTAATTGTACTCCAAAAAAATTAAAATTCTGAGCTGTTTTTTTTTTAAAGTTACATTTAACTGTCTATGTTAAGAATCTTAAGTAAAAATGGAAGCTATGGAAGCATAAGTTTACACATTATAGATAAAAAGTTACATGTAAGGCATCAAAACAAAACTCTGTAGAGGTGCAATCCAATGGCTACTTTTGCTGCTAGAACAGATGGTAAAAACCACACAATTACCCTTATAATTCACCCCTCTCCCTAGAAGTTAATACACATAGGCAAGACAACTAAGCCTAAAAAAAGACTACCTCCAAATTCTGAATTTCCTGTTTGTACTGGGAAACAATGTCAAGTTCTTCCGTCTTTTCTCTTAATTCCTGAAACCAGAAAAGAAGACTATAAAGTACTAATACAAGGCATACAAGGCATGGTGCAAAGCCTGCAAGGCATAAAGACAAACTATAGAAACAATTTCCAACTGTCAGGAATGTATAACAATGCAACTACACATCCTTAATATTAACATAGACAACCTAAGGGATGACTGTATTTCTTTGTAATAATTGCTATTTTAGTGGAGAATATAGACTGTATTTCATCACAATTATTTTTCTTATTGATCATGGGTTACAGTGGTTCCTCTCACATTCTACCTTTTATTCTTAATGCAATGTGGTATAACAGCTTTCTACTATGAAATAACTACATTATGAAAAAAGAAGGCATAGTAAGTATGGGCATATTTGCATCATGTAAATGCATTAAAATGTTGCAAAATCCTGTTTAGTCAAATTTACAAAAGACAAAAGCCTTAAGAATAACAAGTGACAAGGATGCTCAATTCCCACAAGAAAGATTGTACAAGGAATGATTCTACACATGAACATGTTGAGAGATTGGGATAGAAAATTTACTAAGTAGGGGAGAGAAAGTCAAAATTTGTTCGTTTGACGTAGACTTTGACCACAATCCAATATCACATGATTGCAGTTATTCTGCAAGCATTTCTCAGAAGCACAACAATACATAACTATAATACTTTTTATATATTTCCATGTAAAAAGGTTTCCTTAAAAACATGCATTTTTCAATGGCTCACATGCCTCGCATGCCTTGCCTTCTTGCTATTTGTAATTAAGAACCAGAAAAGATTGTTGAACATTTTATATAAATCAATTATATTACTATCTGGGTGCACCATTTGGAAGCCTTATGTTAGCAAAACAGTCAAGAGAGATCAAAATTAACAGTAACCATTAATCTAAAAAAATTATTGATCACAACTTGCATTCATTAAATTTGATTTACTTTGTACTAAGGTTCTACTTTACCCAGATTCAAGATCAATTTCTATTTTGTTTTTGTTGATCATCATAGTGAAATTGCATCAAAAGGAAATTATAATTGAGAAAAATAGGTTTGTATGTACCTACCTTGACAAGAAACATAGCATTTTGATGTAAGTTGCCGTTGTCTGTTTTAAATTGTTCACATTGCTTCTCAAGAGACTTGATCAACAAGGTTGTTAAAACAACAATAGTTAGTCATAATGTATAAAAACTACTTGACTGTAGAAACACAAAGCAAAGTGGACTCAAGGGACATTTAAACAAATTTATTCCTCCACCTGAGAAATGCTGGAGCAGTCTCTATTATAAGTTAACAGCTAGGGTGGTGTAATTTGTTGCAGTACAAATAATTAATACTACTAATAATTACTATTGTTATTATTTTTTTTAATCATTATTATCATAATAAAAATGTTACTAAATATTTGATCATATTTTCTTTACTTGATGAATAACACAAATAAATCTTATATACAGTAGATTATGATCCAGAAAAGTCTGATACTCAAATTAAAATGACATGTATAATTCTGAAAAATGCCAAATCTTCATACCAACATTTAGACCCAACTGTCATACACCAATTTTCACAAACTATGTTACTTTGAACTTTCTTAGCTTTTCTAAAATTTATTCATAAAATAGGCAAAAAGGTTATTAATACCTCAATCTTACTCTCCAAATCCTCCACCTGACCAGTTTCCTTCTCCAGGTCCTTGAGAGAGGTGACATTAGTACATTCAATCGTGAAATTATTTTTGACAAAATAAATCAGAAGTGTAGTTACTGTAATAAAAACATTGAAGATAGGCTGCAAATCTGCCCAATACCTGAACTTTGTTTTCAAGAGCCTCTATCTGCCTGGCCTGATTCTCTTGGTCCTGCATTCAAGTGATATAAGGATCATTATAGTCAATATTTTCTTACTGTGAATCAAACATATCTCAAGATATTCTTGGTTGATTACGGGCCATTCTCTGAAATTAACTATACAGAAGGAGAGAAAGAAAAGGATGGGAAGGAGAAGATGAAGGGGAAAGAATTATAACTAATTTCAAGCAAGTGACATGCTCAGGAACAACTATTATTGCAGAATGCAGTGTCAAAACACATTTTTCGTTTAGAAGTTAGTCAATGGTAAAGTTGTTTGTAAAGTTGACAAGTGATATTTGGAAGTACTGCCAGAAGTAGGTCAATGCCTTATTGCAACCCTTATTTATAAGGTAATTGTAGTAAATTAATATTAAATTGAACATATTTGGAATATTCAAAAAAGAATCTACCTCCTTTAATTTATTGCATTCACCCTCCTTCCACTGATACATCTAAAATGTTTAAAAGGAGAAAATTACCATTGATGAGTGTTTTGCACATCGCAACTTATTTGCACACAGTAAAATAATGTATGTTAGTTAACAAAACCCTGTTAGACTGGCCTTACACCAGGTGGAGGAGTTGGAAACCAGAATTGTTAGTAATGTTAATTCCTTTGTTCTTTTATAATATTTTCTTATTTCATGTTTTTTTAATTTGTGATGTAATGTATTTTCTTTTTCTCTGTAACTTGAGTATAAATTGAACAAAGCAGAGTTCTGCAATCTAAAACTGTCAACATCTCTCCCAAAGGGATAGATATCCAATTCAATCAATAAGATTAATCAATATTCCTAAACTCACACAGCATGATTACAAAGGATCATCACACTAGTCAAACATTTGAAAAGCTCTGATAGAACAATTAGGGAAAGAAGAGGGGGAAGTATAGGGGGACAGGAAAGGTAGATGAGAAAAAAAAGAGGGGGGTGAAGAGGTAGGAAGATGAGGACAAGGAGGGAGGAAAAATAAGGGGAAAAGATGGAAAGGAAAAGTTGAAGGGGGAAGTAATTAAAGGAGGCGTAGAGGTATAGGGGGCAGGAAAGGTAGAGAAGAGAACAAGAGGGGTGTAGGGGGGTAGGAAGAAAGGGATCAGGAGGAAGAAAAAAAAGGACAAAAATTGGAAAGGAGAAGTTAAAGGGGAACAGGGGAAAGGGGGAAGGAAGTAATGGAGAGGATAAGGAGGGAGGAAAAAAAAAAAGGAAAAAGATGGAAAGGAGAAGTTGAAGGGGGAAGGAAGTAAAGAGAGGGTGGAGGTAATGGGGGCAGGAAAGGTAGAGGAGAGAACACAAGGAGTGTGGAGAGGTAGGACAAAGAGGACAAGGAGCAAGAAAAGAGGGAAAAAAGATGGAAAGGAGAAGTTCAAGAGTAAGGAAGTAAAGGAGAGGGTGGACATATAAGGGGGGAAAGGTAAATGAGGGAAAACCAGAGGGGGGTGAAAAGGTAGGAAGAAGAGGATAAGGAGCAAGAAAAGAAGGAAAAGGATGGAAAGGAAAAGTCGAAGGGGAAGGAAGTAAAGGATAATACAAGGTCATGTTGAGATAGGAAATTCTATTTGAGTATTAAAAATATTTCACAAGTAAGTGGAGAAGCAAGTAAAATATTTTTTTAAAACGAGGAAGAGCAATTTCAAATCTCCAAGTGGCCATGTAATTTTCTATTTTCTATGTTAACACCAATGAAATACTTAATCAATCAATAATATGATGATAACATGTCACTTTCATGTGTGGAGATATCATGTTTGGTGTGAAAACGCACTGAGTACTTCATTGAGGGTATATAATAATAGCACCTTTCACACAAGCAGTTGGTAGAGACCTTGTTAAGAACACAAACCACGGGTACGAAATGATCAAAAACCATCTGAATTCTCATGACTATATATATATAATATATAGATATATATATACACCCTCACTATGTCCATGAGGCTGATATTGTCCACAAATTATCTCATAAGAAGTGATTGATGCCTAAATCTGTTATTTATTGAATAACAGTGTTCCTAAATGAACATCTCACTACAAAGTACTTAAATAAGTGTACTTAAAAAAAGAATCAAACCTGTTGCAGTTTTTTTGATCAACTCATTCTTCTCTGATTCTCGGGTGGAGCTTTCCTAAAAAAGTTGCTCAGTCAGTATTAAAAAAAAAGAGCCACAAGCCAATGACAAACTTGCATATATTGACAAAACACAACATAACACATTATATTTCTTTTTATGATTGGTCCCTGGAGAAAAACATTGGATGAAAATGTATCCTGTACTAAAACCAATAAGGGTTCAAGTTAATTATCACAGAATTTCTTTGAACCCTGATTTGGCCTTACATATATGTGCAATGACCCTGAGACAGAAAACCATAACACCATCCCTCTTTGTGCAAAGTCCTGTGATCTATAATTAGCCAATCATCCAGAGAAAAATAATTCATGGGTATCTAATAATATACACTCGCCAGCATAACATAGTGGCCACAACTTCAAAAGTTGCGGCTCAGAAATTAACCTAAAATAAAGGAACGGCAGAAACCAGAGAAAAACTGGAAAAATATCTACAGGAAACAGCTAGAGTGCAAATAATTATTGATAATAATAATAATAATAATAATAATAATAATAAACAATGATGACAATTGAATGACCATCATATTTTCTTCACCTGATAAGTAACACAAAATATATTATAAACCAGATATGCAGGAAACTGACAACCACACTAAGATGACACAATTCAGAAAAATGCCAAAATTCATACCAATATTTGCACAAATTTTCACAGATTGCGTAAAATAAGAAAAAAAACTTCTTAATACCTCAATCTCTTTTTGCAAAGCCTTCACCTCACCAGCTTTCTTCTCTACGACCTGTGGAGAGGTGAAAAGAGGACATTTAAAATAAAGTCAAAATTTTGACAAAATGAATCAGACAAAGACTAAGACAAGCAGTAAATCTGCCTGTTACCTGAACTCTTTTTTTTGAAAGTTTCTGTTTGAAGTTACATTCATCATGGAAGTATTTTTTATCTGTTGAGCTATGTACAGTACAGCATCGCTATTTTGCTCTAAATGCCACTATAATGTAGAAGTTGAACTCTATACTCTATAATTAACCTGTTTCAATAAAAATGCCTACCAAAAGACTCAAGAATTAAAAGTAATCTGAAGTACTGTTAGATCCTCACTGGTAATACATGTAAATGCTTTTAAAGAGTGGAACTGAAAGACTGGCTGTATATCTAAAATATAAAGGCTTTGTCAGTTTAAAGGCCAAATTTTCTGGAAATAAATGATAATGTGTGTCATACAAAACATTTTAACACTGAGAGGTTACTTAAATTAATCAAAACACACACCTTTTTAAGATCCTTATTTTCCTCTTGTAATTTCTTAAAGTAAACCTAGCATTAAAAAAAAATCAACGCATGTTAATAACTCAACTATGAACATTGCCTGCACAAAGTCATGTTTTTATATCTGTATCATATTGATGACAAAAACTTCACTTAACCACAATGAACCATGTTAGAAAAGGGACAGTTTGATAAACTTAGTGTTAGCAGTTACATGCAGTTTGACAACAAACCTCTTTTGCTTCCCTAAAATCTTCAGTTAATAAGTTTGGCGCTGTATCTTGGCCCTGAAAGAAAGGGACACACATGACAGTTGTAAATACAAAGAAATACTCCATATTGAATTAAAGACCATGACCAAAAACAATAATGTTATTCAACAGGCTATTGGCTTTATATACCGGGATCAGAATTCCAATTTGAACCCTTTTGAATAAAAATATGTTCATATAAATATTAGCCATTAGGGTTGATATATTGGTTAATAGAGGGATTTCATCATGATTTTGGACAATACTAAAGGAATAGAGAAAAGAGATTGTAGAACTGTCTACAATTTTATAAAAACACAATCCATACTTACACTAACCAAAGGTAAGCTGTGATATATATGGTAATCACTGTGTTCAGCAGGCTTTCCAACTTGTTGCACCCAACTATCTTGTTTCCCTGGAGAAGGTAATACAATATGGAAATAAATAACAAATAGATCAAGATTTAGGAAGTGATCTAGTAAATGTTAAATTAGGCATTTCAATTCAGTTTTCTTCATAATGGAGTCATGATCAATTAAGCTGATTTACCTGGATCAAAGAAAACACAAATCACCCCTGTTTAGAATCATTTTCCCTAGGCTCACTACAAACTGCAAAATAGCGCGACACCAAACAACTAAAACTGCAGAAAAACTGTCCCCTAGACTGAGTAGATAAGAGAACCATTTGAACCAACTTGTAGATGATTGCCCATAAATTACCTTTGTGATTATTGTACTCCCAGAAAGTTTGATTTTCATCTTTTTATTATTTATTCATTTCTTTTTTTACAAAAATAGTGTTCTCTGTTAGCAATACTATCATAAGCATTTAGACTGAAAGTCGTGGAAAACACAAACCAAAGACAAACCAAACCTGCTCCTCTGGGGGAAACTGATTTTGGATCTCCAGTGGGCATTTCTTTGACTGGCTGGCATCCAGAACCCTCAGAGCTGCCTGCACTAATTTCTACCTCCAGGTCGCTCACTGTCAGATGGACAGGAAACTTTTCAGCCAACTCTGTCCCCCCTGGTCACTATCTGTATCATGATTGTTACCCGTATCAACAGTTGGTTGTGGAAGCTGATGACAGTCATTTTTGGTTGAAGCTCCATGACTTATTTCATTTTGAGGATTCTCCCCAACTTTTTTCCCTGAAGAAGCTAATAAAAAAATGGATAAATTTAGTAAGGGATTTCTAAAAACTTTCATTCAATGTCTGTTAGTATCAGAAGTTCAGTAGATGGTCATAGAATAATTCTGTTTTATTCTCATAAATTGCCTGTTGGATATACTATGAGTATGTACACTCCTTATACCATATTTATTTACTTATATGGCGCACCATTTTCTACAAAAAAATATCCTTGTTTGATCAAAAATCTGCTCAAAACTTGGGGTGCATCTTATAACCGAGTATTTGCATGCAACAAAATATAACTTTTCCAAATTACCCTAATAAACTGAAATGAGTATGTAAATAAATATGACAAATCAGATAAAGTCAATGATCAACGTCGTTTGTCTTTTGTTTATTCATTTACCCAAATGGGTAAAAACGACATTAATCATTGACTTTATCCTGATTTGTTGTTTCTAAAAAGAACCGGGGTGGCTCTGTAAAGAACCGTTTTGTTTGAAAGCTTGGCTGAGATTAAGATTAAGATGAGAGATTTGCAACTGATGAATGAAAGATCTGTCAGATGAGTATTGTTTATAAGCATAAAAATGGATCAATTAGTATTCATAACTCAAAACACTGTCTCCTGAGAAGCATGACTTGAGTGAATTAAAAAATGTGACTTTTATGCTATTTTCCATGTGTGACTTTTTTGCTTTTGTTTTGAGAATGAGAGCATTGTAATTAGTAAATTTTGGAAGCAAATTGTTGTAAGCACAGTGAATGTGGTCAACAAAATTCCCGTAATTCTGGGTGCGCTTTATAACAGCATATTTATATGAAATTTTCATTTTGCTCACTTGTTACAATTGTCTTCGAAAGTTTAGGGTGTCTTGTAACCGAGTGCACCTTACAAGTGAATAAATACAGTAACCTCTTTAAACTCACTGATATCTTACTGCATTAGTTGTTATTTTGAAAATAAATGTAGGGGGGAATGTCTGATATGACTCAAGTAGGTAATTAATCAACTTTGCTGCCTACACTCCAGATTTTTCATGGCTGATGAACTGCAGGAATTCTTATTGCAGTTTCTGACAATTCATTCACTGAAACAAGAGAATGCTACATGTAATGTGCTTATACAACTTTTATTGCTGGAGAGTACCTTCTGGCAATTTTGCCAACTAGCTCTAGACATCCTCCAAGTACCATGTGTTTTTATAAATTTTTAGAAAGATCTCTTGCTGCCATTGAATTGGTTAATTGAGGACTGTGCATGACCTGCAGCCCACCTCACATAATGTCAACATCCATGGCTCCGTATTCGGAACCAAGCATAACTCAAGCATTAGTCTCAAGATTTGTATATCACTTTGGGATCACTGAAGGCGAATTACAATTATGCACTGCAAAATTTGGTTCCTAATTATCTTCTTGGGAGTTTCGTTTTTTATACTCATCCTCGCTGAAACATTTCACAGATTTACAATTTGTTGGTTAGTCTTAATTGAAATTAAAATTTGACAATTTGCGCGATGGACTCCGGTGAAAAGGAGGCACTGCTGATTATCAACCTACCACCAATGAAAACTTACCTTCCATCTTTTAATTGATCACCAGCTGACTGTAAAACCTAGAATACAAATTATGAGTATTTCAAAATCTTTTTTCATAATTCTTGATGACTGCCTCTACAACAGACTGAATAGCATGTGCTCCTACTGGGTTTGTTATCTATCTATCAAAGTAGATCATGTAGGCTTAAATAAAGTTCAGGTTAAAATGATTTCGAACTACGTCTTTTGATATAAATTTTCCTTCGATCTGAAATCATGACCGATGAAGCTGACTTACTTGTGACAATTTAAGATTAATAGAGCGTTCAGAATGCGTGATTTCCACTTTCTCATTACTTTTTCTCTTCTACTTGACATAAATAGTGTCCCCTGTTGGCGGTATTGGCATAAGCACCGAGAAATACATGTCCGAAAGTTGTGAAAACAGAATCCGAAGACATAACGAAAGTGAGTTAAACTCCTGACCACTATAACGTAAAGATCACTTTAACCTACAGATAAGAGAAGTTACACATACCTGTTTTCAAAAAAAAGTGGCAGAAGTTAAGAGACCAAACGTGATAGCGAAATAGCTTCGAAATAACAAGAAAGCGAATACGTCGTTAAAAATAGTGAAAGTTGTGTTGTTTCGGGTCAATCAGCTGTCATGTGACTCGTTCCCGCGGCCGCAGACATGGGTAAGAATCAGAAGAACGCAAACCAGAGGGAATCTGGATGGCGGAATGTCCATGGCCGCCCTTGAGAAGGCAGTTAGGACTACCGGCTCTGAAACTACAGCTGGGCAAGAAAGAATCCCACCTGAGGTGCAAAGAAAGTTGGATGCGCTTAGAGGGAACAACTGTTAAAAATTATAATGATGTTCTTATCGTCACCATTGCGAGAAGGAAGAATACAGGAGTGAGTGCAGCAGCCACCACGTCCCAAATTGGTCTCAATTGTGGGGAGGATCCTGGCCAGAACTATCTTGAAGAGATTCAGGACAATCAAAGAGGAAGTTCTACCAGAAAGCCATTGTGTCTGTTTTAGGTCTGGTAGCATCACAACGAACAAGATCTTCACCTTTCGAAGTTACAGGAGAAGGCGATCGAGTAACATCAACCTTTTTACGTTGTCTTTGTCAAAGGCAAAACTCAAAGGCCTTTGAATCTGTGGATAGGGAATCGCTGTGAAAGATCCTGGAAATGTGTGGGTTTCCAGATAAACTTGTGAACTTGTCAACGTTATCAAATTTTTCTACTACGAAGGAATGCTGGAAGAGTGTCAGTTAGTGACGAGCTGATCGCTCCACACACCATTAATCATGGCTTTAGATAAGGTCCATGCCCCTACGTTATTCTCAATCTATGTGACTACATTTCAGGAAACGATCAACATTAACCTAAAATGGGGACGTACATCAGGACTAGGACGGATGGAGGACTCTTTAACATGGCCCATCTACGATCGTCAACCAAGACGTGAGGACATTGAATTAAAGAGCATTTCATGCAGACGCCTCCGCCCGAGTCGTTACTGGTGTAAATGTTATCTAGGAAATTGACCTCAGATTTTCGTTTTCTGTAGACCTGTTCAGGCTCTGTGCCAGTGTCTCCTTATCTGAGCTATTGAACTAAGCCTCTCCTGACAACCCCTGGAGGGCGAGCCGCAAATGTTACCAGTGCCCCAAGAAGCACATTGAGAAGTAGTGAAACAAATAATGCTTCAAGAAAATGTATTTCTTGTTTTCTTCACAAAGTACAACAATAACTATTTTCAACTATCCCGGATGTAAGTGACTACGTCACAAGCCACGTGTTTCCGATACAATTATCACTTATTTCTACCAGTTTACGCCCCAACACAAAACCTGTTAATTGACGGTGAAGTGTTGAGGGAGTAACTCTTCCTAACTCTCCCTTTTTTAAACTTTACTTTATTGATGACAACTTCTAAGAGGATTATCTGCGTTACAATCAATTTCGCAAGACCAGACAACAGTCTTTATAGGTGACGGCAATCATCCCAAGTGTCAGAGAATTTTCAGTAAATGTCCATCGACCTACGACAGCCAATCGTGTTGGGCTGCTTGTAACTTTTCATGCATACTAAGTAACTTCCTTCATTTATTTATCATTTACAGAAACGACTTTACTCCTTAATTTTCTTACTGATATACCTCAGTTCCAGAATAACGAACACGATCTAGCGACATCAGAATATGACTTTCTATGAGAACAGCAGAGAAAATTACCTAAATTAAAGGTTGTTACATAACAATAACGCAAACAGAAAATTGGAGATGAAGGGGCGTACCTGAGGTGTCGCCTTTCCCATAAATTAAAATAACAACTAAATAGAAATTCAGTTCAGAAGGTGTAAAGAAAGTTATGTTTACAAACTCGGCCACCAATAACCGAGTCGCTGAATACAAGCTCCTAAGAGGAGTCAGTTAACATATATAAAGAAATGTAGAAACCAGGCCTTCTCCAATCGTAAATTCTATATAAAAAACCTTGCAGAATTAACCCAACACAAAAGAACCATTTACGAAAATATTTCCAGAAAATCTAGGCACAAAAAACGAACTTGGCGAAAACAATTTTGCGATCTGTTATACGATTAATTCACAATAAGAGAAAATACGAGTTAAGCTTAAAACAGCTGACAATAGGTGTTCAATAAAGTTAAAGAGTATTTTCTCTTTATAAATGTTATTAGTGAAGGGGTTTTTTGTAAGTCCTCCGGGTGAGGCGATTCTACCCTAAATAAATATCTACTGTATTTAATTCCCATCACTTGAAGACACAAATTTTAAAAGGACACCTCTTTAACTTTTGTCAGTTTTATCGTTGAACTAAAGTAATGCTCCACCATCTGCACCCACATTGAGTGTATTCAGATGATCAGATGACAAACGAATTATGGCCATCCTCGTTGTTATGGGCATTCACGAAAATCCCTTATCACTGAGTAAAAATTCTCTGTTTTTTTTTTCCTAGTTAATTATCTGTTTCCTCTTGGCTTTAGGAAATGCATGAGGTATTGACTTAAAATTAACCAAACAAATGCTCAATTTCTGAATATTAGAGGACTTGTCTATCTTAAAGGCAATACAAGGAGGAACCGGTAGGGTTTGAACTCAATGGCCTATAAAAAAGTCTGTTTTTTTTTTTATATATATATATATATATATATATATATATTTATATATCGAATAAAATATTAGAGAAATTCAGCTGGTCTCAGTTGTTTACGATTATCTTAAGCGCAAAGAGCTTTTTCCCGCACAAATTCATCTTCAGCGTCTACGCACCACTTACTGCCTGTTTTTTTTTTTCTTTTTTTCTCGAGTCTACCGGATACTGTTTCACAAATTGGATAATAATAGCTTTCTACGATTTGTCCAGAAACAGGAATTGCGAATATGCTATTTGATCTTATCCAACTTTTAGCTTAGCAGGAACTTTTCGCTCCAATCTTCCTGCTGAGTCGTATTCAGCAAATGAAAAATGTCGTTTCGTATGACAGGTTATTTTTGACTACGTAAAGTGCGCATAACTTTCAATCTGACCTGGTGTTGTACGACAGCCTATGATTAATTGCACTATCATCCTTTAAGTGGTGTATAAACAAGACTCACACAGCAAAACCATAATGTAGTTTATGCATTTTTTCTAACAATTTCTCTTTCAAATGATGATTTCTTTTGCATTTTTCTGCAAAGTAAAATGACGTTTTGAATAAAGAAAAGGAAATAAATAGGTACTGTAAACAGCAATGACAAGAGTTATATGCCAAAAAGCTATTCTTAAAAACGATTTTCGGAACAATTTATCGTTAAACAAAATTGTTTGATACAGTACGTTTTATTATTATCACACAGCACGAAGTAGAGTACAAATAACGCGTGAATAGAGTACAAATATCCTGCAATATTTTTAACGAGCAAGTAAGGCGAGTAAAAATACGGCACAAATCGTAAAAATACTCAGCGATACTACACACCAAAACATCCAATCAGTGAGATATATTTATCAGGTATGATTTATATGTGATGTGTAATCGCCCCAATTGTTTTGAGACAACTGATGAAATCGTAGCTTGTATACTCTTTGGTGGAAAGTATCAGTGGCCATTTTTGTCTTCAACATAATATCAAGACGTCTTGAATTTTTGCTAACGTTTATTCTTAACTGTTTCCTTAATCTGCAGTGATCAGAGTTTTATACAGAGCTAACTTTAATTTGAGGCAATCTTCGTATTTTGTACTTATTGGGCGCTCATGGAAACCATTTGTATGAAATAATAAGTTGATGCAAAACGCGTTCATTTAAATTTCCTCCATTGAAAGACAGAAAGATCGATCTGATTATTTGTTATGTCAGAGAGAGTCTACCAGCTGTGTGAATTTGAGCTGAAATATGAAGTACGTGTTCTGTTCTCCCCAGCTAATCATTAAGCTACATTGATCGCTTGCATTGGGATGATTTTTTCAGTCTAGTGACTAATAATTAACATCACATGTAAAGAATAGGATCTTTTTCACAAACATTTGTCGCGAGTCGGAAAAAATGGACAAATTGGGCCTTACGTTATGACATCTTTTTTAACTCGTGAATTGCGCGCATGCGCAAGAGCGAGTTATAGATACGATGTGGGGAATGCCATTCGCTCGCTCGCTCGCTCGATTGGTCGATTCCTGTAAACTTTTTTTAGATTTTAGGCTTTTGAGTGCATTTGATAGTTTTTGGCGAGCAATAAACAGACGAATGGCGACCTTTGTTGCTAAGAATAGTGGTGGGGTGAAAAAGAAGCCAATGATAATCTTAAAAGAGTTTTTTTTTTTTTAGTTTCAACAAGCGGCGCCAGCGACTGGCAGGCATGCAAGGATTCACACTGAAATAACAGAACAACCTTCGTTTTTCATAAAATTGTAATTTACAATCCTTGAACTTGAAAACAATCCGAGGATTCATTGAAAATATCACTTACTGCGAAGCGCTCGGAGTTTACAGATGTTCAAAAGCTTTTTATGTTATGGCGTGAGATTGAGGACAAAATTGATCATTACGTTTCGTCGCGTGTGTTATTCCTGTGTGAAGCAACAAAAGATGCCGGCGACTGACGAAATAACAAGTTAACACGAAAATCAGATAACACCTAAACAAACAATTTTAGCTACCGATTTTCAGTGAATTTTTAAAGAACAATTTTCTTTTAAGTTTCAAGACAATTTGGAGATTCAACATACATACAACGTACTAAATGCGAAAGTTACTCACCACAAAATTGATAAATAGGCCTGAAATGAAATTCTATCTTGTTATTGATTATACGTTGCCTAGCACGTGACTTAAATCTTCCCAGGCGAAGGTCCAAAATGACGGTGGCAGGCTTGGCTTAGTTATATCACTCAAAACTCGTTCCCGTTTGTCTCATTTGATAAAGAGGGAATCGTTAATGTTTTCATTAAGACAGTATTGCCTTGATTTTCTAATATTTACAACGAAAGACAGTAAATTTCACTTTTCACCCACATTTACTTCCAACCTTTTCTTTTCAATTCACGAGTTTGCTCACAGAGCACTTTGATTTAGTACTGACTACAGGAGGAGTCTGTCATGTTCACTCACGAATTTCAAAATGCATTTTTAGTCGCCATCATTCACATATCGAAAAGGAAAAAAATAAAATGGAAAATGAGATAAGCTAGTGGCCTATTTATAAGAAACAAATTGGCTTTTCTTGCTATCGATGAACTATTTGAAAATGTACAAAAATGATTCTTCCAACTCTCATTGTCATCTCGTTAATAAAGTCGCCAAACGGAAGCACGCATATTATAGATAAAAACTAGACTGGTCAACTTTTTGCTTATGGCAAAACATGTATACAGCCGTCGCAATTTCAGACGACACGACTCCTCCAATGAGGAAAACTCTAAGTTACTTCTACCTCGGTTTTGAAAGGCAATACTGCTCAATATTCAGATCTTTTAATCTCAATGAATGGAAAGTGGATCCTTAAGTTTCAATGCTGGCGGGTATTCTCACGTTTGAATCTCCATTAAAACATTTTTCCTCTTACATTTCTCAACGAGGCAAATCGTGTATCATTATTGTAATCATTTTTGTCATATTTCTTTCGTGCACGTAGAGCTCATTGAATTAAACAACTTCAATACTTGTTTGTCCGTTAATAAATAAACATGCGGTCAATCTGCCACAAACTCCTCCACGATGCATAAATTTCGTTAATCGTGACTTTTGCCTCGTATCGCGATATAATCAATCCAACGTAAATATGAAATTAAAGCTACTCGCATAATTTTGATTTTCTGTTAGCCTGTTTGGACTTCACATTTGGCGATTTCGTTCTTAAGCTTTAGATGTGTAGATAAAAGCCATAAAAGAAACAAAATTACATACAAAGAAAGTTGAAACACCCGTTCAGGAAAACGCTCGGTTGGCAAGTCCAGCAATAAATAATAATCACAGTCATAAGCAAACTCGGAGAGCTGCCACTTGTATTGAAATGCTGCTTAGAAACGAAGCGATTATACTTAATCGAGCTAAAACGAAGACAATGTTTTAACTTTACCTAATTTGCATATTCTTGGTGATATTACTACCACGAAAGTTTTACTTTACACTGTGTTATCGTCAAGTGAATCGTTTTCGTCCTCTAAAGTTAGTTTGAAAATGCATATCGACTGTTGGTTGCATTTTGACGACAATCGCACCCATTCAGTTTTCATTCAATTTTCCAAAAACGATGAGTTCATAGGTACGTGTCCATTTCAGGACCAGTTTTGCGGCCGGATATCTCTCCGTTAACAGGCGCATTTTTGCCAGTGAAGTTAGATTTTCCATGAACCGAATAACCTAACCTAGATGTCTCTTCCTTCAGATGTAGTCCTTCTGGGGCAGAGAAAATAAAACCGAATGACCGAATTCACCTATCTTAAACATATGCTACATATCAGCTATATATTTTGTCATTAAACAAAAGCGGTTAATATGATGCCAAGTAGAACAGTGAATAAGAAATAAGAAAAATTATCAATAACAAGAACGACACCGATAATGATAATGACAAAAATATAAATTATTGTGATAACAATAGTAATATTGTTATCTGAATCGAAAGGAGGCCAACATGGATGTCGCTGTAAAATGTTACGAAGGATTCAAGAGAAAATGGAATTTCCGGCGTTTGAGTGGATACGAATCGAATTAGTCGGAAATGAAATATTTCTGCGGCACGGGAGTAGTGGGGATTGGGGCTGTTGAAGTGCAGCATGGGTAGAATGGAGTGCTATAAAAAGGATGTTTATCACGTGGGAAAGCATTCTAGGCCGACACCTCGTCTTGCTCACGTTATTTTTTTTGTATATAATTGATTTACTAGTGACAGTTCGAGTTTCGCAGGGGCTTCTTAGCTTGTTTGCGTTTACTAAAATTATTTAGAGCTTTCGTGCTTTGTTAAATACATGTTTGGTAACAAGGGCAGAGATCTTCCAGCCGTGTAGCCTTCGTAGGATGGGCTTTTCAGTGCATGAGCCATGGATCCTACCCCGATTTCCTGCCGAGTTTTTTGTTTTACCTATTGGGGGTTTTTTCCGGCAGGTTTTTTCTGGCCTCTGTTCTGACAGTATTCTGTGTAAACTGACGCTCAGCTTTGTTCTTGTTTTTCCACCACATGTTTGAATGTAATAGAAGTTGTTGTACAACTTATTTTTATATGTGCGGTGCTCGGCCTATTGGGGTAATAAATAAATAATAAACCTAATGTTTTTAATAAACCTAATAAACCTAATGGTTTTTCTAATTCATGTTGTACTGCGTAGTGGAACTGAAATGTACTGTTCAGATCTGTAAATGTTAAACTACAAGAAATGTCAATTTTTTCAAATTGATCCTGGTGTGATTGTTCATTATTTGCGTTCATTATAAGAGTACATGGTTTCCTTTGGTAGGCTGCCTTACTTATTCAAGCTCAAAAGTAGTTTCACCCTGACATGGAGAGTCGACTTGCCTGATGCATCGATACAAGTCCACGCCAAACAATCCCTTTTTTTATGATAAGCACTGTAGAAGTAAACTTCGCTATCATCGCAGGAACTCATTATAACACGAAAAATTCCTTCTTTTTTAAAGTACGTTGCACTTCGTCGTCAACGCAAAAGTAAGATCTCAAAATTTTTTGTAAATTTACGAGCAACTTTGCTGCGATTCACTTTAGATTTTGTTTGTCACTGTTGGTGATTTCGAAAAAGTAGCGAAACAAAAGATTTCATTTAGTTACTAAGTTAAGAAGCGAAATCAAAACCACATGTATTCGGTAAAATTATTTCTATGAATCATGTATTTGGGTTAAAAGAAAGTAAAAGAAAGACATCCTGTACCTTATAGCGGAAGTTTTGTGCAAAATCGCCAAATTTGTAACTCACATTTCCATTTTCCTCTGTGTAACTGCCTGAGTTTGTAAATTTAGATACAATACGTTAATGATAACCTAGTTCGACTTATGGCCTAAGTTTACTACGTTTCTCTAGAAAATAACTTATTTAATTTGAATAAACAATCCATTTGTAGGCCACTTCAAACATCCAAACAAAAAATTTGTCAACGTGTCATGGTGATGGATAATTTTTGGCTTCGAGAAGCGTCAATGCGTTTAGTACTATTTACTCTTACCTGCGCTTTATGGAATCTTCCATTCGTCAAAGGTGAAACATGCAATCCAAATCTCAACAGTAAGTAGTGTTAACTTCTTCTAAATGTCCTGGTCAAAGAGCATGTTTATGCGAATGTCTTTCTTGTATGCACAATAAATGAATGTGTGTGTACAGAAGTTTAAAATGGCTACCAAACAAACAGCTCCCAGTCAGAGGATCTAGAGGATGCAGGCATCTTCATCAAAATATTTAACATGTGTAGATAAGAAAGGACGAAGATAAATTCTTGACTAATCCAGCGTTTAAATAGACAACGTTTCGGCCTTCGGTCCTCTTCAGTTGGAACATAAAAGGTAAAAATTAATATTAAAAAGCTGCATTAAAACTCTTGATCGGTCAAGAGTTTGTGAACTACACTTACTAGATTTATAAGATGGATTTATCGAAAATCTTTCTCATTGTCTGATGGGCGATAAAGAGATTGTATATTAAATTTATTATTATTATTATTATTCAATCTCTCCAACCCAGTCAGACCCGTTGTGTACATCTTTTCAAGTCCAGAAAATAGCAGATTACCCATTGGTGCCTCCATTACCCTGAATTGTACAGCGGAGCCAAGAACAGAAGATAAAGGATATCTGGATAGATGGGTCAATTATATCGAGTGGTACGATCCACAGGATAATGAAGTTGGAGCTAAATGCAAGCAGCCTTCAAACAAACGGGCATACAAACTTAAATTAACCTGTCCATTAGTGCTTAAAAATCTGACAGTTGACAAAATTGGCCGCTACACCTGCCAAGCTGGCAATGGTTACATAAAACACTGCACAAGGAAATCATTCGAAATATTGATTCAAGGTAAGAAACCAGGCTTATCATACCTTCATTAAACAATTTTTACACTCGCGCTTGTTGGATATGCGATGATAGATGACCAACGAGGCTCATAGGGCCGAGTTGGCTATCATCTCGTATTCAACAAGCGCGAGTGGAATAATGATTGAATCAAAAACGCGCCAGGACATATATACATAAATCCTCCCAACTTTATTTTGCAAGAACAAACGGAATGTTACAATGTACAAATACGCTTCCGGTGTAACTCGTCTTCATGTGTGCACAGGTATAATGACCCATAACCTATAATGGCTAAGTCATGAAAACTTTTGAATTGCATTATCCAATGATCCAGTTTTTGATAATACGAAGATGAATGCCGAAAATGTTTCATTCAGGAATAAGGAGCCTCAAATAATCAGCTTCTAAGAAACTCCTGGAACGTATGGAAAGGAAAGTCCAATAATAATTCATTGCAAAAAAAATTCCGCTGTGGTCATTAGGCATTAATAGATTGTGCTCGGCAACTTTTGAGCAACGTTTAGCGTTTTCAGCTACTTTTTGTACTGCGAGCAACCTGGAGCAACTTTTGCCTTCCTTGAGGCTTCAGTCATGATAAGATACAACAATGCAAAGAGGCTGTAAACTTTAAAGTTTACAACCTCTTTGCATTGTTGTATCTTATCATGATAAGATAAGATAAACGCTGTAAACTGGATCACTGTCCAAAGTGTATAGTCAGTACCATGATGTCTATAGCAAACATTGTGATGTTTACTCATTAGAAAAGTCATTAAAAAATACTTTCTATTATTAGTTACGTTGAGCTTAAAGATTATATTGATCACAACAAATTATGTTAAATTACAAATGAAACGTCATGTTTTGAGTAGTAATCTTGAACAAAATGACTTTCAAAAGTAAGCAACTTTTTTAAATTTGGGTGGCAACTTTTGAGCAACTTTAGAGCAAACTTTTGGGTGTATTGTCAAACAACTTTTGTTGATTTACTAGTACAATCTATTCGCACCCAGTGGCCATTGGCTAACAAGACTCGAAATGACCGCTTAAAGAACGCAATTCTTACGCAGATAACGATTAAATTTGAATCGGGAGCAATTCAATTGACCTGTCTTGATGCATATCGCATTACTTTGTACAGTTGAACCTGTATTAAGCGGCCATTCACTGGGAATGGTGGTGTGACCAATTAATGCAGGTTCCACGACCAAAAAGGAGTATTATTAAAAAAATATAAAAACAAAATCGAAACATACACAACGCCACTAACGCCACTATATAATTGGCCACTTTATGTACAGAATCTCGCTCAAATTTACTTCGATTTTGGGAGAGAAACATGGAAAAAAGTATTTGAAGGATTATTCTTGTTTTTATTAGGGTGGTTGGGCTATAAATGGCCGTTCAAAACAGATGGAAGGCAATACAAAAGGCCGTTGGGACTTAGTAAAGTTCGACTGCGACCGCTAAGTAGAGGCAACTGCTTAATAGAGGTGCAAATTACAGTGATTAAGGGAGACAAATTGGGACTTTGGTAGCTGACAAACACTAATGCAACTGACTGCTTAATACAGGGGTGATTGCTGAATACGGTGCTGGCAATGCTGAAGCAAAAAAAACCCAACATATTCTTCGGAAGATGAGAAAAGAATTATTTTGTGAAACAAAAATAAACGAATGAAAATTATTAGAATGAATAAAAGAAGAGGTTCACACTCCGGCCAGGGGGGGTTGGCCTGAAATCCTTCTTAGTACCTGCATATGCCGTTCATCTTGTTGTGCGGCACAAAGTGTGATAGTGTGAAAATATCTTCTCATTCTGCCGTCATTTGCTTATTGAATAAGCTTCATACCAGATTATCTCAGTAATAATTGGGGATATCTATTGCAATTAGTACTTTTTCCCTACAGGTCCTGCGCCAGAGTTAGTAGGAGTTCCTCGGAACCAAAGCACTGATATAGGGGCCAATGTAACTTTCAACTGCACTGCCACAGGTCTTCCTGGGACAAGCATCTCATGGATAAAAGACAATGACTCATTTGCCTTACAGTCCAACCCAAGGGCGATATTCATCAATAATCCACATTCATCAACAATCCAAAAAACCATGCAAAGCCAGTTGTTTATTACAGGAGTGAAGAAAGAAGATTTTGGCAAATATCAATGTGAGGCAAAAAAACAGTGGTGGTAGAAATTTGTCGTTGCCAGCTTTCTTATCCTCGAAAGTTTCAGGTTAGACATGAATATGCATTCGTGTTTGTCTTCCTTATCATTTCAAAGTTGAAAGCCCACGAAGTCTTCCACTTGTATGTCAACTCAGCCTACCCAACTGAAGTTCCCCAACACCAAGTAAGCGAGATAGGCTCGGTTTTTGGATGATTACTTCTTGATGTACATTTCCGTAGATTGTAAAAAAAAAACTCTTAGAGTGTCATTAGAGTATCAAGAGCTAGAAAATAAACAGTGTTTCTGTTAAATGTTTATACAAAGTTTGAAAGTTATTATTTCACTTTGACCCGGTCCCTGTACCTTCTCAGTCCTCTTATCATCAGACTCCCCATTAGGTTCAATCCTCTTCAAACCGGGTCTTGAAATTCTTCCTTTGTCAATTTTCAGATGCCCAGAAACCTGAGATCGTTGAAAGTCCAAAGAACCAAAGTGTCCTGATCGGTTCCAATGCTACCTTAAGCTGCACTGCTAGGGGTCTCCCGAGGCCAACAATCCACTGGATAAAGGACAATGCTTCATATCCTTTACAGCCTAACCCCAGAGCACATGTAATTCCAGACGGGCGAACCAATCGCAGCCAGCTTTTATAACGAGAGTAGAGATGGAAGACTATGGAAAATATCAATGCATTGCAAATAATAGCATTGGAAGAAGCCAATCAGGAGTGGCTGTCTTGAAAAAAGGTACGATTTTTTTTTCAATGGAAGGGGAAAAAAATAGGGTAAGAGGGATCCTTCTTGACTACGTGTGCTGTTGATAAGAGCAACCTGTTTGTTACTACATTTTTTTATCATTCATCCACAGCAACTCCCACTCCCACCTCCATGAACGGAAAGCCAAAAAATTCAGCATCAAAGACAACTATAGTCGCTGTATCATGCACTTTGGCAGCTGCAGTTATTTGTGCAGTCACTGGGTTTGTGTGGATTTGGTGTAAAAATCGTGATAAAGAGGTAAATAAAATGTTACGTGACATCCCCACACAGGGTAATGATCTCTGTCCGTCATGCGACTTTGCTTGTGCTGACGTCCAGAGGAATGCTGAGATTGACCAGCCAAGAATCATGCATTTTCCTCGGGGGGTAAGATGCAGAGTCGAGAAAATCCCAAATTTATCATAACTATTATTATTGTTTTTTGTTATTATTACGAACTCTTTTCCCTTTAATGATTATTTTCGTCAGTTTGGCCTTATTTAGCCAATGAATAAAGGGGGTAAGTTTCTACAGAAACTGTGGTGCTGCGTCGGAGAGTATAGCAGGTAATTTAGTGTTAACAACTGAGTTGAAAACGTGAATTGGCCACCGTAAAGGGTAAAAAAAAAAAAACGTTTTGAGCGTTAGCGTCAGAGCCATTGGAGGAATTGTGGGTTGTGTGTGGATTTACATGCAGAAAGTGGAGCTACGCGATTGGTGAGAATATGGTGACGAGAAAACAGGAATAAATTAATTGAATGAAAAGCACTCGTTGATTCCTTGGGGATTAAGAGTGCCGATTTGGAAGATAAATTTTTGTGATAGTGTTTTGCGGCTTTCCGAACTGCCTACACACAAGGAAAGGCCGCAAACTGCCATATGCTGTTTAGAATGATTAGGGAGATTAAAGTGTCTAGCGACTGGTTTGGATGCGTCCTTGTCATTTCTTTCCACGTCGCGAGGGTGTTCTCGGAATCGGTCACCTGTTTCGCCAATGCATAACCTATTTCAATAAGTGCAGGTTATGCAGTAAATAACATTGGCGGAGGTACACGTAAAGTGATCAGTGATCTTAATGGATCTCTTGGGTCCCGATATTTTCTCTACGTTATGAATGAAAGGACAAGTGTCAGAGAACACCTTCGCGACGTGGAAAGAAATGAAAAGGACGCATCCAAAGCAGTCGCTGATGATGATAAAAGCTAAACACGCTTCTTGGATAAATATCACAATTGCCTATTCTCTTCAATTATATGACAGGGAAGAAAACGAACAAGAAAGTTGTATTTGATAAAAGACAAACATTTAAAAGATGGGATACAGGACCTTGAAAACAATCGGTCGCCCAATACCCAAACCATCGAGACCCCCGTGGAAAGGCTCCCGTTAGTGGGAGATGGAGTAGGGGACAGACTGCCTCCAGACGGAAGCGAGCAGGATAATTTGGTGCTAGGTATAAAGGAAAGAGGCCAAGAGAGATTAGAGTCGGGTGAGGGGATAGCTGATGCTGACATTTTCACACCTGACAAACACCTGAGTGTCGACGAACAGCGGGATTGTGGAGAGATATCTGAAGAGACCGAGGAAGGATCCGAAAACTTGGAAAATCTTGAAGTGTTCGATGAAATACTCGGAGAAGGCGAATTTGGAATCGTCTACAAAGGTCGATATAGTGGGAAAGATGGAAACATAACGGATGTAGCTGTGAAGAAGTTAAAAGGTAGGTACACGAATCGAAATGTCTACTTTTTATTTCCTAAGTACAGTGGTATATCTCTAAACTGATTTTTCTTTTTCGAAGCCAAGCACCATCTTAATTTTTCACCATTTTTCTTTTGGTGAAAAACAGCCATAAAGTCTGCTATTGTCTCCTCTGAACGCTTTCTACAGCCTTAACCAAGCCAGTTTTTTTTTTTTTTCCATTCATAATTTTGTTACCATAGCTAGATACGATGAGCGAAACTACGTAAAATGAAGCAATTTAAGAAATTCCCTTTTTTTTTTTTTCTCTATTTCATTATAGACCCTAGTGCCATTGCCAAAGAAACCCTGCTTAATGAGATAAGGACCTTAAAGCAGCTGGGAAACATCCTAATATTGTCACTTTGATTGGGACAAGGATAGAGAGAGGTAAGTAAGTCAGTTTTCAACGATGCAACGTCTTAGAAATATGCATGTTTACTGGGTGATTGACAGTAACAAGTAACGTTTCAGCGTGTGTAAGGTCAGTTAGAACACAGTGCAGGTACTGACCTTATGATTAAAGAAAGATAAGAACATTTTTCAGGTTTAACTTCGCGGAAGTTCATATGGAAGTTTTTTTTTGTTTTTTTGGCCACCAACTAAACTTGAATTACCAACGAATCATCTTTTGATCAACTCAAGGTGACAATAATGTCTAATTTCTTTCTCTTGTCAACTCTAATGTGTTTGCTCTACTCTCTCAAGGAAACGTTCTTGTGGTCACTGAAGTGATTCATGGTGGCAGTCTGGAAAATCTTTTGAGGGCGCCAGGGGAAAGGAACAATTATCATAACGTCTGCTGTAAGCTGAATGACCGGCAACTGGTCATAATTGCATTTCAGATCGCCACCGGAATGCAACACTTAGAGAGAGAAAGGTAAGACTCGCTAGCAGTGTGTAGAAATAAATGTAATGTTAAATTTGTCAACCTTCCATTAGAGATGGCTGCTCTCAAGAGATTACAAACAGTTTATAATCTCTTGCTGCACTAAATATAACGCGGGCAGTTCGAAGTTGTGAAGTGGCTTAAGGACACATTCAGGATCTTTTGCATTTTTTTATAGGCCCCCAATCATTCGTGAGCTTTGTTAAGCCTGTGTTTATAACGCAGGCAATCTCAGCTTGTAAATTGGCTTCAGGACACAATGAGGATCTTTCACACTTTCGTATAGGCCACTCAATCATTGAGCGTCTCTAAGCAAAAAAAATTATACATTGTCTTCTCTTACAGTTTGTCCATCGCGACCCTAGCAGCGAGGAATATTTTAGTTGATGCCAACTTGGTGGCTAAAGTTGGAGACTTTGGATTAGCCAGGGACATATCCGCTGCTGGTATATACACCATAACCTCTAGCGTAAGTACACTGTGCAATCAAAGTCAACGACTAAACAGACAAATTAAACAAGCTGAAATGCATCTAAATTGATGCTCTTCCTCAGTGCAATCGAGTAGAATAAATTAATTTCTTCTAACGATATAATTGCGATGAAACTCTCAATGAGCTGTGTATTACGTGACACATTTACTTAATTAATCATAACAATTACAGTTTCGTTAAAAGTTATTGATGCACTAGGCGCTTTATATTTCACAATTTTTTCCGTAGATTTGTAATCGGACAGTTGGCTGTAATTGGACACCTGTAATCGGACAGTTAAAGCAGCCAATCCTACTTTACCCACTCAGTCAAATCCACCAAACACAGAACTGATCACAGAACAATAGCAACAACCATTTTACCCAACCAAAGGGGAGTTTCGTGACAAACAAATCGGACTCCCGCTTGGTGGCCGTCTGATTTTTTTAATCACTCGTATGATACAGACCGAATTGGATTCACCTCGGTCTTATTACCATTATTAATTATGGGTTACTTTCTGAACTTATGATAATGTTAATAATAACAATAATAAACGGTCACAGTAACTATTACTCCGGATTTTACTGGAAATTAATAATAATTACCAACTATCACATATCTTAAAGTCGAAAAAGAACTCGCTTTCTATTAATGAATGCATCCTTCCGTTTCATAAGTCATCCGCTTCCCAGTTTCAAAGGGCATTGCCTGCACTACAAACAGTAGCTTGCTCACATGAATCCATCTTTTCAACAGGGCAAGGTTCCGTGGAGATGGTCGTCGTTAGAATCTCTACGAGATCTCCATTTTACATCCATGAGTGATGTGTAAGTTTCGTTTTGGATTTAATACTGTCAGATTTGTGTCCCTTGAGATTGAGTCGGAAGTACTGCCTAGCGGAAAGGATTTCCGAAAAAAAACTTCTGTCGTGCACTCTGATTATATCCCGTGGAGCATTATTATGGTATATATATGGGCTTCATTTTACGTTGTTTGTTCGACTGCATGGTGTATCTATACCTATTTGCATTTATGGACACACCATGACAACTTAGTATGACTTAAGTAATTCCTTCCTTCAAATCGAGCATCATATACTTATTTTACCTGATTGAAATTGATACCAGAGGCAAGGTCCACATAAGAGGAAAGACTCAACGAAGTTTTGAGTGATGTACATATCCATGAAAAACTAAAAGAATACAACGAGACTCGATCTTTAATCAATTCAGCGCTAATCGTTCGAATTCCCTATTCATTAAAGTTATTAACCCTTTCACTCCCAAGATCTCATTGTTAATTCTCCTTACTGTCCGCCATAAAATTCTTTAGATTTTATTCGGAGAATTTGGTATGGGTTTAAAAATAATCTCCTTCTTGGTATATATTTTTTATTCTCATCACTTATCTGGTTGATATTGTATGGATATTGTAAGGAGAAATTCTGTCTTGGTCACTCATGGGAGTTAAAGGTTAAAGCCTTGATGTATATTTGCAGGTGGTCATTTGGTATCGTTATGGGAAATCACCACTTATGGTAAGTGTGATGTTTTACTATGTGCGACTTCAACGATATCCTGAGAACTACAAGTCATATTCTCGTCATATTCTCGTCATATTCTCGTCAATCCGTAAAGCAACCCAAAGTTAGCAAGGCTCTTCTGTAAAACTAAAATATATAGACACAAGTATCTTCATTTGACAATGATTATTGCCAGTCAGACGAAACTGAACAAGATGAGAAGGCCACTTCCAGCTATAGGTTGTGCTCGTGTCAAACATTTTATACGTGTTATATCTTATTTGTCACAGTGCTGCACTTAATTTTATCTATCTAAATCATAGAGTCTTAGCAAGTCTCTATTCTATTCACAAAGCTATTGCTGAAGTACTTATTGTCTTAGATGATATTCTTAAAAAACTGAAATGTTAAATCATATATCTTCTTTCCGCCAAACAGGTGAGTTGCCATACCCTAACATCACATCACCAATTGCCTTAGTAAATCGACTTGCCTCAGGATACCGGATGTCTCGTCCCGACCGATGTTCGGAAGAACTGTAAGCTCTAAAGTCTTGAATAATGCTAGTAAAATTAAATTGAATCATAATTGAATATGAAGACGGCTTCAAATAATGGACGTTTACTTTCCGGATTCTCTTAAAAATAATCGAAAAACGTTTTTTTAGCGCAAGACCGCTGACACCCACTTTTTCTCGTTGAAAATCAAAACGATGCATTGAATCAGTCGTGATGATTTAAGAACAATTTGTACATCAAATCAAATTTCACATTCGGCCAATAAGTGACCTTTCCAATGATCATTGTCATGAGTTCAAAATCCCCTCTTTGCACCCCTTTCACGCTTGGTATGGCCAATTCAGATGTTGAGAGTATCAGTTGCAAGACAATGTTAGCTAATACTGTATTGAATTTTTTAGATATGAGCTCATGAGTTCTTGTTGGAAAGAAAATCCTTTGATGAGACCAGCCTTTTCGCAGATCGCTCAACAGCTGAAGAATTTTTTGCGAGAAGTGAAGGTAATTAATGGTTGTATTTAGAAGCTTTCCATTTCTTCCCTTCCTTTCGCTTTCTCAAAATTATATCTGCCCTCTTCTTCCTCCTTCCATTTATTCATCTTTACTTCCCTTCACCCTTCCATGGATCCCTCTGTCACTTTGTCAGTCCTTCTGATAAACCTTTTATCTCCAACTGCAGCTATCGACCCATCCATTCGTACACATAGTCATCCATTCACTTGCTTTTCCGTCTATCTATATGATCTTAGCTTCCATTCGTTCCTTCTTTTGTTTGTTCCTAGATTCATTCTTTCTTAGATTTAATTTCATAAACGGTACGGCCGTTTTTTTTTCTTTCCTTATTCATATTTTTTGTGACTAATTTATTCTAATGATTATTTCAGAGGACATATACAAATATCACAGAGGTCAACGATGGAGAAGCTTGATGACTCCCTGATGCTGAAGCAAACACCTCATTTTATTTGATTAACAATAGGAAAATAAACACAATATCTTAAATAAGCGCATAGGCTCAAAAGTTTAGAATCGATTTTTTTCTTTGGAGGAGGAAAGTTTTCTCACAATAGGTACTACAAATCGCGGCAAACATTAAAACGGTGCATTCTGTATTTTCTACGATGCTAAAGTGGCTAAGAAATATCATTGCTATCGTGTAACTAGGTTAGATTAACGTGGATTCCATTTGTTCAGAAAGAATCTAAGCACGTATCTGATCTAGCTTAAAACAGGTCCTCCTTACCAGGTCGCTGGTAGACTACTCTTCTTCCGCGCTCTAGCCGCCTCCAGCGTGCTTTACAACAGAATAGAACACAGTCGGGGCTTCTTTATTTGTTAAATAAAAGATGGACCATTGAAAGATAATGACTTTCGAATAAGAATTTACCTACAAATCAAGGTTACAGAGAGCAAGGAGCAATAAAACACACCCACTCACGGAATGTGACACGCGAAACAAGACAGAAATAATCTTCAGCAAAATAACATCCTAAAGAATATTTTTACCAAAGTAATGATAATTATACTGATCAACGCGCACAGTTTGGTGGTTATTGGCCCTGCACTTTGGATTCCGTGCCCGAGACGAAAGCAGGAAACTAAAATGGGGCGACATTTTTCTTCAAACAGACAACGGAATGGGCAAGGAATTTCTGATTTGGAAATCTGAAAGAGGATCCAAGACCCGCCGCGGCAATGGTGATACACGAGTGTTTAATCCAACCGCGCAGGCAACAAACAACGAAATTTGTCCAGTATTCTATTACAAGGACTTCAAGAGTCACAGTCTAGAAGAAATGAATAGCGCTGACAGCCCGTTTCACTTGGCCATATATTATCGGCGACGACCTGGCAGTAACATCTTGTACATGAGGGCACCACTCGGCAAGAACGAGATTGGTAAGCTGACGAAAACAGCTTTGCAATCAGCAAGCCTGCAGGGAAATTTTAAAACGACTCTGTTCGAAAAACTTGTATATCTCGCCTAGTGGATGCAGAGATTTCCCGTAAATTATGTCGCTCAATTAAGCGGGCACAGAAATTTCAAGAGCCTCGATTCTTACAAAGCAGCGTCCGGCGACCATCAGCGGAAAATGTCCTTAATTTTAAGCCGCTCCGGCCTAGAAAGTACTCAGACATCGAGAGTAAGCGTCCACAAGAACACCACTTTTCCGACGAATCTTCCCAAAGACGTCAGTAAATCAGGAGTTTTATCAGGCGCTTGCATCGGGAAAATTGAAGGCTGCCCTTTCACGTTCAACATTGCTCGTGAAAAAGAAGAAAGCCCAAAGTCCGCGAAGCCCAAGAAAATATGAATCATCATCAGTGATGATTCCGATTCTGACTAGTTAACTGAACTTAATCCGCTGTCTTCGGAAAATACTTTCCTTCGGATCCTTTGACTTTTTTCATTGAATATTTCATCATTTCAGAGTCATTAAGTTTGAATTTGTTTGCCACGCTGACAACCAGAACCGTTGTTTGTTAAAAAATGCGCATGTGATTTGTCCCTACGCGCTCTTAAATTGACAGGTGTCAGATCGTGACAGATACTTTTAAAAAAAATGTTTCGAAGTTTTCTTAGAAGCCTTTTAAATCACCTTTTAATATCATTACGCAAATTAATATGTTTTGATGAAACCTCTCTCTTTCATTTGCATTGCCCTTGTTTTCTCTACCATCTACTCGCTCATAAATTGTTCCGTTTATGGAGAATCTTGCCGTAATTACAGCCCTTAATCATTAAGGTTCTTTTCGCAACCATTTGTTAGGTTTTAGAAAAAAAATAAAAATGTTATTCACCAGCCAAGGTCGGTCCGTATTGTGAAAAACTGTGCCCTCTGTCTTGTGTATCCAAGACCTCGGGCACAGTTTTTCCCAATACGAACCTCCCGTCTGGTGAATAACATATATAGCTTAATTTCGGTATTTGGGTTTATAATTTGTTAAAACAGATACATAGAAATACAGTCCATTGATGTGTATGTTTATTTTTCTTTCGTCTCTGCATCAGCAGAATCAATAACATCGAAGGCGTATGTTTCATACGCGGTTCCACAATGCAAATTATTTTTAGCTCTATATCTTAAACTTAGTGAATTTTTACATGTTCTAAAATACTAGGCAGGCTTGCTTGCTATAATAATTATACAAGACAGCTGAAGACAGCAGTATTTTAGTAGTGGTAAGTCGCATAGCCATGAATACTCGACTTCATACTGAATGATTGAAAGAACTATTCATGAAGAAAACCGAGGAACAAATGACATTAACCTTTTCATGGCTTCGCCGTCGAAGACGATTTTCCCCAAACAGTCTCGGCCTCTTCGCCGGCGGACGAAAGTAGAACTCAGATGGTACGGCATCCTCCTTCAGTCTCCGTTTGCATTGTACTCCTGTTACCTACGCACGTAAATCGACTTCAAAACTTTCTGCTGAAAAGTGCTCGCTACAAACATGACAGTTCTCAAGTGGAGGCATATTAGTCCTTCTTATCCGTTCCAGGCATGCTTTCCGCCACTGAGTATCTTGCGGCAACTTATGGTAACAAATGCCGTTAGGTTTGGCTGGATAATTAACACATCAGGAACACAGCAGTTTACCATATTAAAATAGGATGTAAATGTGACTAGAAAGTTGTTGGAAGATAAGCCCCTTGAATATTTTAAAAGTACGAAAGTACGAAGCGCCAAAGCGAAGGAAACATCAAAATTCCCGCTAACCTTTGACGATATGACGTCACAGGCAACTGCTGGTCAATACAACGCGGCTCAAAAACCGTCCAAGATGGCGGAAATCTAAACACGATTTTCTGCTCCTCTTTAGCCAAAATATATACGGGAAGAAAGACGAGAAGACAAAACAGGTAGTCAAGATGTAACCCTTACTAACTGCCCATTTGTCTGAAAATAGTTCTTTATTTTTAGACCGGAGTTCCCCTTTAAGGATGATGATGGGGGGGGGGGGGGGGGGTCGCTCCAAATCCGCTAGGACACCGGCATGCTGTTTATCATTTTGTGAAAAATCAGATTGACAAGAGAAAGCAGGTTCTTGTCCCTAAGTATAGCTAATGGAATTGTTCTGTTTTTGTTATCTCTTAGGATAACTAATCCTGTGCAAGGTCACCTACTGTCTTACCAAACCCATCCTATCTCAGGGCTGTCACAAAGATTTCAAGTTTCTGGGTAAAAACAGAGAGTAGGCATGGAATTAAGCAGCTAGGGATTTCCTTTTTGGTTCTACTTTTATTATATCCTTTGTGAAAGTAGCCAGTGGTCAACTTCATAGTCTCCAAGGAAAATCCTTGGTACCCCGCCCTTGATGACTACCCTATTACCTTGCTAAAATTTGACCCAAAAGCCGCGAGGACAACAAAACACAACAACTGAGATAATTAGTATATTCGTTATGAAGTTAAACATAATTGTTAATATTATGATAATTAAGGAGTGTTTTACTGTTTCAAGAAATTTCCCAATATTTTAAAAAAATCAGTAGTAGTCAAAGTTTGTGTGGGTCTCCTGATTCAAAGGTAAGTAGCATGTTTCAGTTGCCTAAATTTTCTTCAAAAGTAATACAGCTCCCCTATATCTTATTAATCATTTTAAAAAGTTTCTGTAGATTCTCATCACGTAATAGCTGTTACCAAAGGTGAACCCTACCAAGATTTCTTATTAAAGCTCCTGCGCCTACAGTTTTAGTGAATTGTATAATCAGCCATGATCTCAGGCTACTGCAAATGTTTGGGTTACTGTTATAAAAAATACACCTTAGACATTTGGAAATAAGCCTATCTTGAAGTACCCAACCTCAATATAAGGTACCAATTCTCAAATGTACACATCCTGATAGTAAGCTCTGCAGACCTTACATACCCGCCTTAAGATGACTAAACAGAACTTTTTTTTATCCATATTTTTACTGTTTGGTAAAAGGGTGCAGTTTCAGCCAGTAATGCATTGTAGTCACTGAACTGGCCATGTCAAGTTATAAACATCTACAATGCAGTATTGTTATAAGAATTTTGCAAAATATTAGAAGCAATTTCCCATCCATTTGTAAACCCAACTAATTTTTAATTGATCAATATCTTCGTTCCAACAAAAAGCTCTCAAGAAATTATGGGTTCAGAGTTATATCCAGAATTTTTACAGCATTTCAAGTCAATTACACTTGATCATCAATAATTCCAGAAGTGTATTTTAGTATACACCAACCTAGAGTGCGTTATTTCTGGAGTAAAAGCATGACAAATGAGAGAATTTTGCATTACGATTGTACCAAAAAATCGTTTGCAACTAAAGTGGTTAAGTTGAACTGTTA
>NC_089312.1:33541829-33639329 GCF_036669915.1 Pocillopora verrucosa | reverse complement strand
ACGGTCCTTAATTAGTATAAAGACATCATGCTATAATCTCAGGGGTTCTAATACTCTACTTCTAGCTATGCCATCAGTGAAATCTAAGGCCACGCTAGGTGATCAGGCATTCACCGTTGCGACGCTGTCATTGTGGTACTCTCTGCCTATTGAGCTTCGCTAAATCACGTGTTACTAGTTTCAAAACTCATCTTAAGACCTATCTTTTTAGTCCTGCATATATTTAATAGAGGTTTTATTAGCATATTATTAGCATATACTTTAGTTTCTTCAATTCTCTTTTACATAATATATACTTTAAGAATGCGCATCTGGTCATAGTCATGTAAAGATGCGCATTAGAAATGAATAAATTATTATTATTATTATGAAGATGGATTTCCCGTCAACCGATTTATCTTTGCTATTAATTAAACACTATTAACTCCTGCTTTTGATCGTAAGAGTAAAGAGTTTTCAATTCGTAGAAGAATTCTGGTTTCTTATAGAATAGCGGGAGATCATCAAGGCTAAAGTAATTCGTGTCGTAGTTGCATCTCAGTAGAAAGTTTAACCCTCCCTTACTTCTGAAATAATTTTTTGGAATAATACACCAACTACTATTGTCCGAAATCCATAACAGTCTCGGGATCCAGGCGAGTTTTAGGGCTTTTAACGCAATATCAAAATCGGTCATGCGTATGCCACCATTGTCTATCCATTATTTTATCTTTTTTGTTTTTCCAGAGGAACTTCAAAGATTTTGTTCTTACAATTTCCACAATTCCCTTACAAAAAAGAAAACGTCAGTCACGAGGAAATTATGACTGACTTTTTCTTTTTTGTAAAAACGGAAAAAGTACTAACTTCAGAAGATTCCGACGAAAATATCTTTCAATGGAGAACAAAAAAGACCCTTCCAATTTGTCTGAAATTAATTTAGACACAGGTGTTTTTCTGGTCCATTGTCACTGGTGTATGAATAGTTTTAAGCAACACTAAACTGCATTGGTCCCACACTTGCTGTAGTCTTTGATACTGGAAGCAGAAGGGGGGTCCTCACAAGAGGGCTATAGAAACACAGTCCTCACAAGTTGTCAAAAGGTGCGTATGTGGGTGTGTATATAAATAGGTATGAAATTATATAAATTAAAGCCCATGTTAGTCGGTCAATCAATACATCCTTCTCCAAGATTATGGCAGCTCTTTTTTTACAACGTTGCTTCATCTACAACAGGAAAAGCCATAAGTCAATTACACAACACAGTACATAAAACAAAACACGACATAACATAATGTTACCCTTGATGACTCAACACGAGTCATCAAGGGAAACACTTGAAAAGTGTACCCTTTAGTAAAAGCAACACGGTAATCATTTATCCTAAGAATGTTTGGAACCCTAAGATAGCCACAGCCGTCATGTGGGACCTCTTCCTTCGAGGTCATGTGATCTACTGTATAAACAGCCGATAATAATTTCAGAGAAAGGGACACCCTAAAATAATTCATTTGACTAAGGTTTATAATCCGCAGGGTTCAACTAATGTGAAGTCTTTAAAAACCAGAATGCCAGATTTAGACCTACATACCGTTTGAAATGATGTTGCTAGTTGTTGAAGGCGATCCTGGACTTCTTCTTTATATTGCTGTTAGGAAATAAATGTACTACCTAAGGAATTTAGGTCTGTTACATTTAAATGAAAACGAAAAAATGCTCTTTATTGTATTCCAAAAAATTCAGTTCTGAACTGTTTTTCAAGTTTGTTTCAACCCCCCCGCCCCCGAAGAAGTATACACATAGGTAAGACAACTTAGCCTCAAAAAGACTACCTCCACGTTCTGAATTTCCTGTTGCATCCGTTGGTAAACAGTGTTAAGTTTTTCCTCCTTTTTTCTTAGTGTCTGAAACCAGAAAAGAAGACTGATACCAATCCATGAAGTGGCGAGGCATGCAAGGCATACAAGGTATGTTGCGAGGCGTACAGGGCACGGTGAACGGACTAGAAAGGACATCACACGAGAATTTAAGAAACCTTACGGACGGAACCCACTATCCATACAGAGAGCCCAACAACGAAACTCTCTACATCGACACCAATTCCAACCATCCGCCTACAATAATAAAACACCTACCAGCAGCCATCGGTCGACCACTTAAACAAAGTGGACACGACGAAGAATCAATCTACACTAAACGCAGGAAACCTGTAACTTACACCGTACAGAACAGCCGCAAGAACAGACAAAGAAACATAATTTGGTTTAATCCGCCCTGCAGCATGAACGTACAAACAAACATCGGCAGAGAGTTTCTGAACCTCGTCAGTAAACATTTTCCGAAAAATCACCAGTACAGCAAAATTTTCAACAAAAACAACATGAAAGTTAGTTATAGTTGCACAGACAACCTACAAACCATAATTAAGAAAAACAACAGAAAAATCCTCGAGACAAGCAAGACATCCTCCACGGAAAACAAATGTAACTGCAGGAAAAAAAACGAATGCCCTTGGAAAAACAACAGCCTCCCTTCAAGCGTCGTCTACAACGCCAACGTAACAACAGATAAAGTAAAAACAAAAATAAGTTTGTATGTACCTACCTTGAGAAGAAATGCAGCATTTTGATGCAAGTTGTTGTTGTCTGTTTTTAATTCTTCACTTTGCTTCTCAAGAGACTTGATCAACAAGATTGTTAAAATAACAATAGTTAGTCATAATTTATAAAACCTTCTTGACTGTAGAAACACAAAGTAAACTGGACTCAAGGCAATGGGGATATTTTATACAAATTTATTCCTCCACCTGAGAAATGCTGGAGCAGTTAACAGCTAGAGTGGAAACAATGTAAGTTATTGCAGTACAAATAATTAATACTAGTAATAATTATTATTATTTTATTATCTTTATTATCAAAATAAAAATGATACTAATTATTTGATCATATTTTCTTTACTTGATGGACAACTCAAATAAATCTTACACAGAAGATATTCAGAAAACTGATACTCAAATTAAAATGACATGTATAATTCTGAAAAGTGTCAAATCTTCATACCAACATTTTAACCAAACTGTCATACACCAATTTTCACAAACAATGTTTTTTAGCTTTTTTTAAAATTATTTATTAAATAAGCAAAAGGTTCTTAATACCTCAATCTTGCTCTCCAAAGCCTCCACCTGACCAGTTTTCTTCTCCAGGACCTTGAGAGAGGTGACATTATTAGAACATTCAATTGTGACATTATTTTTTTAGTTACTGTAACAAAAACATTAAAGATAGGCTGCAAATCCACCCAATACCTGAACTTTGTTTTCAAGAGCCTGTATCTGCCTGGCCTGATTCTCTTTGTCCTGCATTCAAGTGATATAAGGATCATTATAGTCAATATTTTCTTACTGTGAATCAAACATGTCTCAAGAGATTCTTGGTTGATTACAAGCCATTCCCTGAAATTAACTCAACAGAAGGAGAGAAAGAAAAGGATGGGAAGGAGTAGATGAAGGGGAAGGAATTATAACTTATTTTGAGCGAGTGACATGCTCAGGAACAACCATTATTGCAGAATGCAGTGTCAAAACACATTTTTCACTTAGAAGTTTGTCAATTGTAACGTTGATTGTGTGTCACTGACAAGTGATATTTTGAAGTATTGCCAGAATTCGGTCAATGCCTTATTGTATAAGGTAATTGTAGCACAATAAAATTAAATTGAACATATTGGGTATATTCAAAAAAGAATCTACCTCCTTTAATCTGTTGCATTCATCCTCCTTCCACTGATACATCTAAAATTTTTAAAATGAGAAAATTACCATTGATGAGTGTTTTGTGTACCCCAACTTATTTGCAAACTACTAATACATGGGCACGCATAGATATGGAATTTCTCCTTGAGTGTTTAACTCAATAGCTCACAAGTGAGATGTTGAGTTGAACATGAGAAGAGAAATTCCATATCTACAAGCAACCATGTATAATTTTGTCTGTCATATGAACACAATAGCCCTCTACTGAGAAGAAATGCTGACTTCCTTAATGAAAAATAAATGAATCAACAATCCCCGAAATAACAATTAATCATAGAGAGCATTGGCACTAACTCTAAAGATGTAAAATGCATTGAATCATGATTACATTACATTGGCAAATGGGGAAGGAAGTAATGAAGAGGATAAAGAGGGAGGAAAAAAAAAAGGAAAAAGGTGGAAGGGAGAAGTTAAATGGCAAAGGGGGAAGGAAGTAATGAAGAGGATAAAAAGGGAGGAAATAAAGAAAAAAGATGGAAGGGAGAAGTTAAAGGGGAAAGGGGTAAGGAAGTAATGAAGAGGATAAAGAGGGAGGAAAAAAAGGAAAAAGATGGAAGGGAGAAGTTAAAGGGGAAAGGGGGAAGGAAGTAATGAAGAGGATAAAGAGGGAGGAAAAAAAAAGGAAAAAGATGGAAGGGAAAAGTTAAAGGGGAAAGGGGGAAGGAAGTAATGAAGAGGATAAAGAGGGAGGAAAAAAAAAAGGCAAATATTGGAAAGGAGAAGTTAAAGGGGAAAGGGGGAAGGAAGTAATGAAGAGGATAAAGAGGGAGGAAAAAAAAAGGAAAAAGATGGAAAGGAGAAGTTAAAGGGGAAAGGGGGAAGGAAGTAATGAAGAGGATAAAGAGGGAGGAAAAAAAAAGGAAAAAGATGGAAGGGAGAAGTTAAAGGGGGAAGGAAGTAATGAAGAGGATAAAGAGGGAGGAAAAAAAAAAGGAAAAAGATGGAAAGGAGAAGTTAAAGGGGCAAAGGGGGAAGGAAGTAATGAAGAGGATAAAGAGGGAGGAAAAAAAAAGGAAAAAGATGGAAGGGAGAAGTTAAAGGGGTAAGGGGGAAGGAAGTAATGGAGAGGATAAAGAGGGAGGAAAAAAAAGGAAAAAGATGGAAGGGAGAAGTTAAAGGGCAAAGGGGGAAGGAAGTAATGAAGAGGATAAAGAGGGAGGAAAAAAAAAGGAAAAAGATGGAAGGGAGAAGTTAAAGGGGGAAGGAAGTAATGAAGAGGATAAAGAGGGAGGAAAAAAAAAAAGGAAAAAGATGGAAAGGAGAAGTTAAAGGGGAAAAGGGGAAGGAAGTAATGAAGAGGATAAAGAGGGAGGAAAAAAAAAGGAAAAAGCTGGAAAGGAGAAGTTAAAGGGGAAAGGGGGAAGGAAGTAATGAAGAGGATAAAGAGGGAGGAAAAAAAAAGGAAAAAGATGGAAAGGAGAAGTTAAAGGGGAAAGGGGGAAGGAAGTAATGGAGAGGATAAAGAGGGAGGAAAAAAAAAAGGAAAAAGATGGAAAGGAGAAGTTAAAGGGGAAAGGGGGAAGGAAGTAATGAAGAGGATAAAGAGGGAGGAAAAAAAAAAGGAAAAAGATGGAAAGGAGAAGTTAAAGGGGAAAGGGGGAAGGAAGTAATGAAGAGGATAAAGAGGGAGGAAAAAAGGAAAAAGATGGAAGGGAGAAGTTAAAGGGGGAAGGAAGTAATGGAGAGGATAAAGAGGGAGGAAAAAAAAAGGAAAAAGATGGAAAGGAGAAGTTAAAGGGGAAAGGGGGAAGGAAGTAATGGAGAGGATAAAGAGGGAGGAAAAAAAAAAGGAAAAAGATGGAAAGGAGAAGTTAAAGGGGAAAGGGGGAAGGAAGTAATGAAGAGGATAAAGAGGGAGGAAAAAAAAAAGGAAAAAGATGGAAAGGAGAAGTTAAAGGGGAAAGGGGGAAGGAAGTAATGAAGAGGATAAAGAGGGAGGAAAAAAAAAGGAAAAAGATGGAAAGGAGAAGTTAAAGGGGAAAGGGGGAAGGAAGTAATGAAGAGGATAAAGAGGGAGGAACAAAAAAAGGAAAAAGATGGAAACGAGAAGTTAAAGGGGAAAGGGGTAAGGAAGTAATGAAGAGGATAAAGAGGGAGGAAAAAAAAAGGAAAAAGATGGAAGGGAGAAGTTAAAGGGGGAAGGAAGTAGAGTGGAAACAATGTAAGTTATTGCAGTACAAATAATTAATACTAGTAATAATTATTATTATTTTATTATCTTTATTATCAAAATAAAAATGATACTAATTATTTGATCATATTTTCTTTACTTGATGGACAACTCAAATAAATCTTACACAGAAGATATTCAGAAAACTGATACTCAAATTAAAATGACATGTATAATTCTGAAAAGTGTCAAATCTTCATACCAACATTTTAACCAAACTGTCATACACCAATTTTCACAAACAATGTTTTTTAGCTTTTTTTAAAATTATTTATTAAATAAGCAAAAGGTTCTTAATACCTCAATCTTGCTCTCCAAAGCCTCCACCTGACCAGTTTTCTTCTCCAGGACCTTGAGAGAGGTGACATTATTAGAACATTCAATTGTGACATTATTTTTTTAGTTACTGTAACAAAAACATTAAAGATAGGCTGCAAATCCACCCAATACCTGAACTTTGTTTTCAAGAGCCTGTATCTGCCTGGCCTGATTCTCTTTGTCCTGCATTCAAGTGATATAAGGATCATTATAGTCAATATTTTCTTACTGTGAATCAAACATGTCTCAAGAGATTCTTGGTTGATTACAAGCCATTCCCTGAAATTAACTCAACAGAAGGAGAGAAAGAAAAGGATGGGAAGGAGTAGATGAAGGGGAAGGAATTATAACTTATTTTGAGCAAGTGACATGCTCAGGAACAACCATTATTGCAGAATGCAGTGTCAAAACACATTTTTCACTTAGAAGTTTGTCAATTGTAACGTTGATTGTGTGTCACTGACAAGTGATATTTTGAAGTATTGCCAGAATTCGGTCAATGCCTTATTGTATAAGGTAATTGTAGCACAATAAAATTAAATTGAACATATTGGGTATATTCAAAAAAGAATCTACCTCCTTTAATCTGTTGCATTCATCCTCCTTCCACTGATACATCTAAAATTTTTAAAATGAGAAAATTACCATTGATGAGTGTTTTGTGTACCCCAACTTATTTGCAAACTACTAATACATGGGCACGCATAGATATGGAATTTCTCCTTGAGTGTTTAACTCAATAGCTCACAAGTGAGATGTTGAGTTGAACATGAGAAGAGAAATTCCATATCTACAAGCAACCATGTATAATTTTGTCTGTCATATGAACACAATAGCCCTCTACTGAGAAGAAATGCTGACTTCCTTAATGAATGAAAATAAATGAATCAACAATCCCTGAAATAACAATTAATCATAGAGAGCATTGGCACTAACTCTAAAGATGTAAAATGCATTGAATCATGATTACATTACATTGGCAAATGGGGAAGGAAGTAATGAAGAGGATAAAGAGGGAGGAAAAAAAACAGGAAAAAGATGGAAGGGAGAAGTTAAAGGGGAAAGGGGGAAGGAAGTAATGAAGAGGATAAAGAGGGAGGAAAAAAAAAAGGAAAAAGATGGAAAGGAGAAGTTAAAGGGGAAAGGGGGAAGGAAGTAATGAAGAGGATAAAGAGGGAGGAAAAAAAAAAGGAAAAAGATGGAAGGGAGAAGTTAAAGGGGAAAGGGGGAAGGAAGTAATAAAGAGGATAAAGAGGGAGGAAAAAAAGGAAAAAGATGGAAGGGAGAAGTTAAAGGGGGAAGGAAGTAATGGAGAGGATAAAGAGGGAGGAATAATAAAGGAAAAAAATGGAAGGGAGAAGTTAAAGGGGAAAGGGGGAAGGAAGTAATGAAGAGGATAAAGAGGGAGGAAAAAAAAAGGAAAAAGATGGAAGGGAGAAGTTAAAGGGGAAAGGGGGAAGGAAGTAATAAAGAGGATAAAGAGGGAGGAAAAAAAGGAAAAAGATGGAAGGGAGAAGTTAAAGGGGGAAGGAAGTAATGGAGAGGATAAAGAGGGAGAAAAAAAAAGGAAAAAGATGGAAAGGAGAAGTTAAAGGGGAAAGGGGGAAGGAAGTAATGAAGAGGATAAAGAGGGAGGAAAAAAAAGGAAAAAGATGGAAAGGAGAAGTTAAAGGGGAAAGGGGGAAGGAAGTAATGAAGAGGATAAAGAGGGAGGAAAAAAAAAGGAAAAAGATGGAAGGAGAAGTTAAAGGGGAAAGGGGGAAGGAAGTAATGGAGAGGATAAAGAGGGAGGAAAAAAAAGGAAAAGATGGAAGGGAGAAGTTAAAGGGGAAAGGGGGAAGGAATTAATGGAGAGGATAAAGAGGGCGTAAAAAAGGAAAAAGATGGAAGGGCGAAGTTAAAGGGGAAAGGGGGAAGGAAGTAATGGAGAGGATAAAGAGGGAGGAAAAAAAAAGGAAAAAGATGGAAGGGAGAAGTTAAAGGGGGAAGGAAGTAATGGAGATGATAAAGAGGGAGGAAAAAAAAGGAAAAAGATGGAAAGGAGAAGTTAAAGGGGAAAGGGGGAAGGAAGTAATGAAGAGGATAAAGAGGGAGGAAAAAAAAAGGAAAAAGATGGAAAGGAGAAGTTAAAGGGCAAAGGGGGAAGGAAGTAATGAAGAGGATAAAGAGGGAGGAAAAAAAAAAAAGGAAAAAGATGTACAGGAGAAGTTAAAGGGCATAGGGGGAAGGAAGTAATGGAGAGGATAATGAGGGATGAAAAAAAAAAGGAAAAAGAGAAAGGAGAAGTTAAAGGGGAAAGGGGGAAGGAAGTAATGAAGAGGATAAAGAGGAGGAAAAAAAAAAAGGAAAAAGATGGAAGTAGAAGTTATAGGGGAAAGGGGGAAGGAAGTAATGAAGAGGATAAAGAGGGAGGAAAAAAAAGGAAAAAGATGGAAAGAGAAGTTAAAGGGAAAGGGGGAAGGAAGGAAAGTATGGAGAGAAAGAGGAGGGAAAAAAAAAAGGAAAAGATGGAAAGGAGAAGTTAAGGGGAAAGGGGGAAGGAAGTAATGAGAGGATAAAGAAGGAGGAAAAAAAAGGAAAAGATGGAAAGGAGAAGTTAAAGGGGAAAGGGGGAAGGAAGTAATGAAGAGGATAAAGAGGGAGGAAAAAAAAAAGGAAAAAGATGGAAGGGAGAATTTAAAGGGAAAGGGGGAAGGAAGTAATGAAGAGGATAAAGAGGGAGGAAAAAAAAAAGGAAAAAGATGGAAGGAGAAGTTAAAGGGGAAAGGGGGAAGGAAGTAATGAAGAGGATAAAGAGGGAGGAAAAAAGGAAAAAGATGGAAGGGAGAAGTTAAAAGGGGGAAGGAAGTTATGGAGAGGATAAGGGGAGGAAAAAAACGGAAAAAGATGGAAAGGAGAAGTTAAAGGGGAAGGGGGAAGGAAGTAATGGAGAGGATAAAGAGGGAGGAAAAAAAAAAGGAAAAAGATGGAAAGGAGAAGTTAAAGCGGAAATGCGTAAGGAAGTAAAGGAGAGTATAAAGAGGGAGTAAAAAAAAAGGTAAAAGATGGAAAGGAGAAGTTACTGGCAAGGGGGGAAGGAAGTAATGGAGAGGATAAAGAGGGAGGAAAAAAAAGGAAAAAGATGAAGGGAGAAGTTAAAGGGGAAAGGGGAAGGAAGTAATGAAGAGGATAAAGAGGGAGGAAAAAAAAAGGAAAAAGTGAAGGGAAGTTAAATGGCAAAGGGGGAAGGAAGTAATGAAGAGGATAAAGAGGGAGGAAAAAAAAAAGGAAAAGATGGAAAGGAGAAGTTAAAGGGGAAAAGGGGAAGGAAGTAATGAAGAGGATAACGAGGGAGGAAAAAAAGGAAAAAGATGGAAGGGAGAAGTTAAAGGGGGAAGGAAGTTATGGAGAGGATAAAGAGGGAGGAAAAAAAAGGAAAAAGATGGAAAGGAGAAGTTACAGGGGAAAGGGGGAAGGAAGTAATGACGAGGATAAAGAGGGAGGAAAAAAAAAGGAAAAAGATGGAAAGGAGAATAAGGGGAAAGGGGAAGGAAGTAATGGAGAGGATAAAGAGGAGGAAAAAAAAAAAGGAAAAAGATGGAAAGGAGAAGTTAAAGGGGAAGGGGAAGGAAGTAATGAAGAGGATAAAGAGGGAGGAAAAAAAAAGGAAAAAGATGGAAGGGAGAAGAAGTCAAAGGGGAAGGGGGAAAGGAGTAATGAAGAGGATAAAGAGGGGAAAAAAAAAAAAAGAAAAGAGGGAAGGGAGAAGTCAAAGGGGAAAGGGGGAAGGAAGTAATGGAGAGGATAAAGAGGAGGAAAAAAAGGAAAAAAAAGATGGAAGGGAGAAGTCAAAGGGGAAAGGGGGAAGGGAAGTAATGAAGAGGATAAAGAGGGAGGAAAAAAAAAATGAAAATGTGGGAGGGGAGAATACAAGGGGGAACGGGGAAGGGAGTAAAGGAGAGGTAAAAGAGGGAGGAAAAAAAAAAAGAAAAAATAGGGAAGGGGTAAGTTAAAGGGGAAAGGGGGAAGGAAGTAATGAAGAGTATAAAGAGGAAAAAAAAAAAGGAAAAAGATGGAAGGGAGAATTCAAAGGGGACAGGGGGAAGGAAGTATGAAGAGTATAAAGAGGGAGAAAAAAAAAAGGAAAAAGATGGAAGGGAGAGTTAAAGGGGAAAGGGGGAAGGAAGTAATGAAGAGGATAAAGAGGGAGGAAAAAAAAAAAGGAAAAAGATGGAAGGGAGAAGTTAAAGGGGAAAGAGGGAAGGAGTAATGAAGAGGATAAAGAGGGAGGAAAAAAAGGAAAAAAGATGGAAGGGAGAAGTGAGAAGGGGAAAGGGGGAAGGAAGTAATGAAGAGGATAAAGATGGAGGACAAAAAGGAAAAGATGGAAGGGAGAAGTTAAAGGGGAAAGGGGAAGGAAGTAATGAAGAGGATAAAGAGGGAGGAAAAACAGGAAAAAGATGGAGGGAGAAGTTAAAGGGAAAGGGGGAAGGAAGTAATGAAGAGGATAAAGAGGGAGGAAAAAAAAAAGGAAAAGATGGAAGGGAGCAGTTAAAGGGCAAAGGGGGAAGGAAGTAATGGAGAGGATAAAGAGAGGAGGAAAAAAAGGTACAAGCTGAAGGGAGAAGTTAAAGGGGAAGAAGGGGGAAGGAAGTAATGGAGAGGATAAAGAGGGAGGAAAAAAAAAAAGGAAAAAGATGGAAAGGAGACGTTGAAGGGGGAAGGAAGTAAAGAGGGGTGGAGGTAATGGGGCAGGAAAGGTTAAAGGAGAGAACCACAAGGAGTGTGGAGAAGAAGGACGAGAGGATAAGGAGCAAGAAAGAGGAAAAAGATGGAAAGGAGAAGTTGAAGGGGGAAGGAAGTAAAGAGAGTGTGGAGGTAATGGGATGCAGGAAAGGTAAAGGAGAGAACACAAGGAGTGTGGAGAGGTAGGACAAAGAGGATAAGGAGCAAGAAAAGGGGAAAAAGATGAAAGGAGAAGTTCAAGAGTAAGGAAGTAAGGAGAGGGTGGACATATAGGGGCAGGAAAGGTAAATGAGAAAACCAAGGGGGTGAAAAGGTAGGAAGAAGAGGATAAGGAGCAGAAAAGAAGGAAAAGGATGGAAAGAAAAGTCGAGGGGAAGGAAGTAAAGGATAATACAATGTTCATGTTGAGATAGGAAATTTCTCTTTGGAGTATTAAAAAATATTCCACAAGTAAGTGGATAAGCAAGTAAGATTTTTTTTAAAACGATAAGAGCAATTTCAAATCTCCAAGTGGCCATGTAATTTTCTATTTCTATGTCAACACCACATGAAATACTAATCAATCAATATCTATGATGTGATACATGTCACTTTCATGTGTGGAGATATCATGTTTGGTGTGAAAAACGCACTTAGTTACTTCATTGATGTTTATATAATAATTATAATAATAATATAATGAGTTGATGTTCAACTCATTCATTCCACCTGAATTCTCATGACTAATGATCAAAAACCATCTGAATTCTCATGACTATATATATATATATATGATATATATATATATACACCTACACTATGTCCATGAGGCTGATATTGTCCACAAATTTATATCATAAGAAGTGATTGATGCCTAAATCTGTTATTTATTGAATAACAGTGTTTCCTAAATGAACATCTCACTACAAAGTACTTAAATAAGTGTACTTAAAAAAAGAATCAAACCTGGCAGTTTTTTGATCAACTCATTCTTCTCTGATTCTCGGGTGGAGCTTTCCTAAAAAAGTTGCTCAGTCAGTATTAAAAAAAAAGAGCCACAAGCCAATGACAAACTTGCATATATTGACAAAACACAACATAACACATTATATTTCTTTTTATGATTGGTCCCTGGAGAAAAACATTGGATGAAAATGTATCCTGTACTAAAACCAATAAGGGTTCAAGTTAATTATCACAGAATTTCTTTGAACCCTGATTTGGCCTTACATATATGTGCAATGACCCTGAGACAGAAAACCATAACACCATCCCTCTTTGTGCAAAGTCCTGTGATCTATAATTAGCCAATCATCCAGAGAAAAATAATTCATGGGTATCTAATAATATACACTCGCCAGCATAACATAGTGGCCACAACTTCAAAAGTTGCGGCTCAGAAATTAACCTAAAATAAAGGAACGGCAGAAACCAGAGAAAAACTGGAAAAATATCTACAGGAAACAGCTAGAGTGCAAATAATTATTGATAATAATAATTAATAATAATAATAATAATAATAACAATGATGACAATTGAATGACCATCATATTTTCTTCACCTGATAAGTAACACAAAATATATTATAAACCAGATATGCAGGAAACTGACAACCACACTAAGATGACACAATTCAGAAAAATGCCAAAATTCCATACCAATATTTGCACAAATTTTCACAGATTGCGTAAAATAAGAAAAAAACTTCTTAATACCTCAATCTCTTTTTGCAAAGCCTTCACCTCACCAGCTTTCTTCTCTACGACCTGTGGAGAGGTGAAAAGAGGACATTTAAAATAAAGTCAAAATTTTGACAAAATGAATCAGACAAAGACTAAGACAAGCAGTAAATCTGCCTGTTACCTGAACTCTTTTTTTTGAAAGTTTCTGTTTGAAGTTACATTCATCATGGAAGTATTTTTTATCTGTTGAGCTATGTACAGTACAGCATCGCTATTTTGCTCTAAATGCCACTATAATGTAGAAGTTGAACTCTATACTCTATAATTAACCTGTTTCAATAAAAATGCCTACCAAAAGACTCAAGAATTAAAAGTAATCTGAAGTACTGTTAGATCCTCACTGGTAATACATGTAAATGCTTTTAAAGAGTGGAACTGAAAGACTGGCTGTATATCTAAAATATAAAGGCTTTGTCAGTTTAAAGGCCAAATTTTCTGGAAATAAATGATAATGTGTGTCATACAAAACATTTTAACACTGAGAGGTTACTTAAATTAATCAAAACACACACCTTTTTAAGATCCTTATTTTCCTCTTGTAATTTCTTAAAGTAAACCTAGCATTAAAAAAAAATCAACGCATGTTAATAACTCAACTATGAACATTGCCTGCACAAAGTCATGTTTTTATATCTGTATCATATTGATGACAAAAAACTTCACTTAACCACAATGAACCATGTTAGAAAAGGGACAGTTTGATAAACTTAGTGTTAGCAGTTACATGCAGTTTGACAACAAACCTCTTTTGCTTCCCTAAAATCTTCAGTTAATAAGTTTGGCGCTGTATCTTGGCCCTGAAAGAAAGGGACACACATGACAGTTGTAAATTCAAAGAAATACTCCATATTGAATTAAAGACCATGACCAAAAACAATAATGTTATTCAACAGGCTATTGGCTTTATATACCGGGATCAGAATTCCAATTTGAACCCTTTTGAATAAAAATATGTTCATATAAATATTAGCCATTAGGGTTGATATATTGGTTAATAGAGGGATTTCATCATGATTTTGGACAATACTAAAGGAATAGAGAAAAGAGATTGTAGAACTGTCTACAATTTTATAAAAACACAATCCATACTTACACTAACCAAAGGTAAGCTGTGATATATATGGTAATCACTGTGTTCAGCAGGCTTTCCAACTTGTTGCACCCAACTATCTTGTTTCCCTGGAGAAGGTAATACAATATGGAAATAAATAACAAATAGATCAAGAATTTAGGAAGTGATCTAGTAAATGTTAAATTAGGCATTTCAATTCAGTTTTCTTCATAATGGAGTCATGATCAATTAAGCTGATTTACCTGGATCAAAGAAAACACAAATCACCCCTGTTTAGAATCATTTCCACCTAGGCTCACTACGAACTGCAAAATAGCGCGACACCAAACAACTAAAACTGCAGAAAAACTGTCCCCTAGACTGAGTAGATAAGAGAACCATTTGAACCAACTTGTAGATGATTGCCCATAAATTACCTTTGTGATTATTGTACTCCCAGAAAGTTTGATTTTCATCTTTTTATTATTTATTCATTTCTTTTTTTACAAAAATAGTGTTCTCTGTTAGCAATACTATCATAAGCATTTAGACTGAAAGTCGTGGAAAACACAAACCAAAGACAAACCAAACCTGCTCCTCTGGGGGAAACTGATTTTGGATCTCCAGTGGGCATTTCTTTGACTGGCTGGCATCCAGAACCCTCAGAGCTGCCTGCACTAATTTCTACCTCCAGGTCGCTCACTGTCAGATCCCTGGTGAAAAACTTCACAGGATCTTTGAGGATCTTCAAGGATTGACAAAGACCTGCCAAAGATCCTTAAGGACAAGGATCTTTAAAAGATCTTTAAAGGATCTGTAAAAGATCCTCAAAGATCTTTGTAAGCAAAAACGTTTGTTAAGATCCTCAAGGATTTGATAAAGATCCTCAAAGGATATTACAAAGATCCTCATAAGGATCCTCGCAAAGTTCTTTTCAAGGATCCTTCAAGATCCTCAAGGATTTAGCAAGGATCTTTCAAAGACCCTCAAAAGATCCTTTCAAGGATCCTTTCAAGATCTTTGTAAGGATCCTTAAGGATTTAATCAGGATCTTGCAAGGATCCTAGTCAAGATCTTTGCAGGATCTTTTTGAGGATCTTTCAAGATCCTCAAGGATTTAATGAGGATCTTTTAAAGACCTTCCAAAGATCCTTTCAAGGATCCTATTAAGATCTTTGCAAGGATCCTTAAGGATTTGATCAGGATCTTACAAGGATCCTACTCAAGATCTTTGCAAGATCTTTTCAAGGATCCTTCAAGATCCTCAAGGATTTAATGAGGATCTTTTAAAGACCTACAAAAGATCCTTTCAAGGATCCTGTAAAGATCTTTGCCAGGATCCTTAGGAATTTGATCAGGATCTTACAAGGATCCTTAAGTCGAGATCTTTGCAGGATCTTTTCAAGGATCCTTCAGGATCCTCAAGGATTTAATGAGGATCTTTTAAAGACCTTCAAAAGAACCTTTTAGGGATCCTGCTAACATCTTTGCTAAGATCCTTAAGAATTTGATTAGGAGTTACAAGGATCCTAGTCAAGATCTTTGCATGATCTGTTCTATAATCCTTTAAGATCCTCAAGGAATTGAAAAGGATCTTCCAAATATCTTTAAAAGATTCATTTCATGATTTTGTACAGCTCTTTGTAAGGATCCTTTTTGAATTTGATGTGGATCTCAAAGGCAACTTTGTCAAGATCTCTACCACATCTCTGCATTATGAATTAGGTTCCTTTGAAATCCTCAAGTAATTTCAAACATAACAAAATTGTAAATTGAGGGCTCACTGTTTTATAATTTAAACACAACAAGGAATTTTCGCAGAAAACTATTGTGCAATGAGTGTAATGAAGGTTACCGCATAGCAACGCCATGCTCGAGGCTTTCGGGAAACTTTGTGACTACTTACATGACAACAAGTAGGGTTTTGCATTATGGGATAGGAATTTATACGCGCCGAGATTTTTAACGGTCGCATAAAAACATAAGAAACTCGTCGTTACGGCAAATATCATCGACAGTGGTCGGAACTAAAGGGAAAATGTACACAGAAATAAAGGTAAAGGAAGGGCGTTTTCTGGAGTTCAGAAACAAGCGAAAAGAGAGACAGAAACAACCGAAATCGTCAATCAAACTCCAAGCAGGTCTCGCGATTGCTCTGACTGTGAGGCTGAATAAAAAGAATTCATTGGTACTTCTGGAAAGAAAATGAAGATGCCATCCTCGCCTAATGATTCTTACTCTGAGCTCTTGGAGAGTGAGGATGCAAATGATGTGTACAGGGACAAGGATACAGGCTTATCGATCTAGAGAGATTCTCCTCGACGCTCACTGAAGGACATGTTTCTGAAGAAGGTGTGAATTTACTTGGTTCTGTGTAACCAACTTAAAAAGCTCTTTTAAAGGTTGTCATATGAATTCCCGAAAACACTTATTTTGTACCTCAGGATGTATTAGTTCAATTAATCTGAAGTTTTCAGGGCTGTATCCTCTTACTGAGTTGAGTTGGATAAGCTGACAGTTTCTCTATAAGCTGAATTTTAAGTAAGATGTTGTGGAATAACTCACCTAATAATCTCGGTGAACTCTGAACGGGCATTGTGCCCATAATATAAACGACTCCAAAAGTTCCTCAGCTCATCCAAAAGAACGACCCTAGTACTTTGTTTTGACACTAAAAACACTTGAATTCATGCAATCTTTGTGCAGTTATCTTTTCTCAAGTTTACCTAGGTTTTTCACACCATGTGGTGGACAAATTGATCTGATGTCAAATAACAAATTAGTTTAGGGCAACATATTAGTTATATTCAGTATGTGTGATTCCTAAGCTTTCCTTTGGTATATAGGTTAATATGGTTCAGAAATATAGTCATTGAAGTACTCTTGTTTGCCTTTTTTTCATGTTTACCCCCTCTGTAAGAGTAGTCTGAGTCTGATCATAGTCTAGTCCTAGACAAGTTGAACACATATATTTTGGTCTTCTTATCTTTGAGCTGGACTGTTGCCAGATTTTTTGGAAAATGAAAATCTTAGTACTAACCTAAAGTCTGAACAGAAATAGTGTAGAAGTAGTCCTACTAGAAGAGGATGTGTAATTCTCGTTTAGCAATAAAAAAAAGTTTTATCTTCATTTTTTTATGTTTGGTTCAATTTTTCTTTTTAACTTAGTATGAGGATTTAAGTATGCTTATTTTCTTGTCAAAATTTCGAAGGTTCTATAATATTCTTGCTAAGATCTTCAACGATCTTCCATTTCCTTGCCAGGATCTTCAAGGTTCACTGACATTCTTGTCAAGATCTTTAATGATCTTCAAATCTCTTGCAAAGATCTTTAATTTGGCTGTCAAAATCTTCAAGGATCTTTCTTTTTTATGCCAAGATCTTCAAAGATCTTTCAATTTATTGCCAAGATCTTTAAGGGTCTTTTATTTTCTTTCCAAGATCTTTAAGGATCTTCAAAATTTTCAAAAAGATCCTTGAAGATCTTGTCAAGAAAATGAGAGATCCTCAAAGATCTTAACAGGAATTTGGAAGATCCTCAAAGAATTTTCAAAGATCTTTAAAGGATCTTCAAAGTTCATGTAAAGATCTTCAAGGATCTTGACAGGAAAATGAAAGATCCTTAAAGATCTTGTCAAGAAAGTCAAAGATCCTCAAAGATCTTGGCAAGAAAATCAAAGATCCTCAAAGATCTTGGCAAGAAAATCAAAGATCCTTGAAGATCTTGGCAAGAAAATGAAAGATCCTTGAAGATCTTGGCAAGAAAATGAAAGATCCTTGAAGATCTTGGCAAGAAAATCAAAGATCCTTGAAGATCTTGGCAAGAAAATGAAGGATCCTTGAAGATCTTAACAAGAATTTTGAAGATCCTCATGAAGATCCTCAAGAGGATCCTCAAAGGTCCTCATGAAGATCTTGTAAGATCCTTAAAGATCCTTGAAAGATTTTCACCAGGGATGGACAGGAAAATTTTCAGCCAACTCTGTCCCCTGGTCACTATCTGTATCATGATTGTTACCCGTATCAACAGTTGGTTGTGGAAGCTGATGACAGTCACTTTTGGTTGAAGCTCCATGACTTATTTCATTTTGAGGATTCTCCCCAACTTTTTTCCCTGAAGAAGCTAATAAAAAAATGGATAAATTTAGTAAGGGATTTCTAAAAACTTTCATTCAATGTCTGTTAGTACCAGAAGTTCAGTAGATGGTCATAGAATAATTCTGTTTTATTCTCATAAATTGCCTGTTGGATATACTATGAGTATGTACACTCCTTATACCATATTTATTTACTTATATGGCGCACCATTTTCTACAAAAAAATATCCTTGTTTGATCAAAAATCTGCTCAAAACTTGGGGTGCATCTTATAACCGAGTATTTGCATGCAACAAAATATAACTTTTCCAAATTACCCTAATAAACTGAAATGAGTATGTAAATAAATATGACAAATCAGATAAAGTCAATGATCAACGTCGTTTGTCTTTTGTTTATTCATTTACCCAAATGGGTAAAAACGACGTTAATCATTGACTTTATCTGATTTGTTGTTTCTAAAAAGAACCGGGGTGGCTCTGTAAAGAACCATTTGTTTGAAAGCTTGGCTGAGATTAAGATTAAGATGAGATTTGCAACTGATGAATGAAAGATCTGTCAGATGAGTATTGTTTATAAGCATAAAAATGGATCAATTAGTATTCATAACTCAAAACACTGTCTCCTGAGAAGCATGACTTGAGTGAATTAAAAAATGTGACTTTTATGCTATTTTCCATGTGTGACTTTTTTGCTTTTGTTTTGAGAATGAGAGCATTGTAATTAGTAAATTTTGGAAGCAAATTGTTGTAAGCACAGTGAATGTGGTCAACAAAATTCCCGTAATTCTGGGTGCGCTTTATAACAGCATATTTATATGAAATTTTCATTTTGCTCACTTGTTTCAATTGTCTTCGAAAGTTTAGGGTGTCTTGTAACCGAGTGCACCTTACAAGTGAATAAATACAGTAACCTCTTTAAACTCACTGATATCTTACTGCATTAGTTGTTATTTTGAAAATAAATGTAGGGGGGAATGTCTGATATGACTCAAGTAGGTAATTAATCAACTTTGCTGCCTACACTCCAGATTTTTCATGGCTGATGAACTGCAGGAATTCTTATTGCAGTTTCTGACAATTCATTCACTGAAACAAGAGAATGCTACATGTAATGTGCTTATACAACTTTTATTGCTGGAGAGTACCTTCTGGCAATTTTGCCAACTAGCTCTAGAGACATCCTCAAGTACCATGTGTTTTATAAATTTTTAGAAAGATCTCTTGCTGCCATTGAATTGGTTAATTGAAGACTGTGCATGACCTGCAGCCCACCTCACATAATGTCAACATCCATGGCTCCGTATTCGGAACCAAGCATAACTCAAGCATTAGTCTCAAGATTTGTATATCACTTTGGGATCACTGAAGGCGAATTACAATTATGCACTGCAAAATTTGGTTCCTAATTATCTTCTTGGGAGTTTCGTTTTTTATACTCATCCTCGCTGAAACATTTCACAGATTTACAATTTGTTGGTTAGTCTTAATTGAAATTAAAATTTGACAATTTGCGCGATGGACTCCGGTGAAAAGGAGGCACTGCTGATTATCAACCTACCACCAGTGAAAACTTACCTTCCATCTTTTAATTGATCACCAGCTGACTGTAAAACCTAGAATACAAATTATGAGTATTTCAAAATCTTTTTTCATAATTCTTGATGACTGCCTCTACAACAGACTGAATAGCATGTGCTCCTACTGGGTTTGTTATCTATCTATCAAAGTAGATCATGTAGGCTTAAATAAAGTTCAGGTTAAAATGATTTCGAACTACGTCTTTTGATATAAATTTTCCTTCGATCTGAAATCATGACCGATGAAGCTGACTTACTTGTGACAATTTAAGATTAATAGAGCGTTCAGAATGCGTGATTTCCACTTTCTCATTACTTTTTCTCTTCTACTTGACATAAATAGTGTCCCCTGTTGGCGGTATTGGCATACGCACCGAGAAATACATGTCCGAAAGTTGTGAAAACAGAATCCGAAGACATAACGAAAGTGAGTTAAACTCCTGACCACTATAACGTAAAGATCACTTTAACCTACAGATAAGAGAAGTTACACATACCTGTTTTCAAAAAAAGTGGCAGAAGTTAAGAGACCAAACGTGATAGCGAAATAGCTTCGAAATAACAAGAAAGCGAATACGTCGTTAAAAATAGTGAAAGTTGTGTTGTTTCGGGTCAATCAGCTGTCATGTGACTCGTTCCCGCGCCGCCGCAGACATGGGTAAGAATCAGAAGAACGCAAACCAGAGGGAATCTGGATGGCGGAATGTCCATGGCCGCCCTTGAGAAGGCAGTTAGGACTACCGGCTCTGAAACTACAGCTGGGCAAGAAAGAATCCCACCTGAGGTGCAAAGAAAGTTGGATGCGCTTAGAGGGAACAACTGTTAAAAATTATAATGATGTTCTTATCGTCACCATTGCGAGAAGGAAGAATACAGGAGTGAGTGCAGCAGCCACCACGTCCCAAATTGGTCTCAATTGTGGGGAGGATCCTGGCCAGAACTATCTTGAAGAGATTCAGGACAATCAAAGAGGAAGTTCTACCAGAAAGCCATTGTGTCTGGTTTTAGGTCTGGTAGCATCACAACGAACAAGATCTTCACCTTTCGAAGTTACAGGAGAAGGCGATCGAGTAACATCAACCTTTTTACGTTGTCTTTGTCAAAGGCAAAACTCAAAGGCCTTTGAATCTGTGGATAGGGAATCGCTGTGAAAGATCCTGGAAATGTGTGGGTTTCCAGATAAACTTGTGAACTTGTCAACGTTATCAAATTTTTCTACGAAGGAATGCTGGAAGAGTGTCAGTTAGTGACGAGCTGATCGCTCCACACACCATTAATCATGGCTTTAGATAAGGTCCATGCCCCTACGTTATTCTCAATCTATGTGACTACATTTCAGGAAACGATCAACATTAACCTAAAATGGGGACGTACATCAGGACTAGGACGGATGGAGGACTCTTTAACATGGCCCATCTACGATCGTCAACCAAGACGTGGGGACATTGAATTAAAGAGCAATTTCATGCAGACGCCTCCGCCCGAGTCGTTACTGGTGTAAATGTTATCTAGGAAATTGACCTCAGATTTTCGTTTTCTGTAGACCTGTTCAGGCTCTGTGCCAGTGTCTCCTTATCTGAGCTATTGAACTAAGCCTCTCCTGACAACCCCTGGAGGGCGAGCCGCAAATGTTACCAGTGCCCCAAGAAGCACATTGAGAAGTAGTGAAACAAATAATGCTTCAAGAAAATGTATTTCTTGTTTTCTTCACAAAGTACAACAATAACTATTTTCAACTATCCCGGATGTAAGTGACTACGTCACAAGCCACGTGTTTCCGATACAATTATCACTTATTTCTACCAGTTTACGCCCCAACACAAAACCTGTTAATTGACGGTGAAGTGTTGAGGGAGTAACTCTTCCTAACTCTCCCTTTTTTAAACTTTACTTTATTGATGACAACTTCTAAGAGGATTATCTGCGTTACAATCAATTTCGCAAGACCAGACAACAGTCTTTATAGGTGACGGCAATCATCCCAAGTGTCAGAGAATTTTCAGTAAATGTCCATCGACCTACGACAGCCAATCGTGTTGGGCTGCTTGTAACTTTTCATGCATACTAAGTAACTTCCTTCAATTTATTTATCATTTACAGAAACGACTTTACTCCTTAATTTTCTTACTGATATACCTCAGTTCCAGAATAACGAACACGATCTAGCGACATCAGAATATGACTTTCTATGAGAACAGCAGAGAAAATTACCTAAATTAAAGGTTGTTACATAACAATAACGCAAACAGAAAATTGGAGATGAAGGGGCGTACCTGAGGTGTCGCCTTTCCCATAAATTAAAATAACAACTAAATAGAAATTCAGTTCAGAAGGTGTAAAGAAAGTTATGTTTACAAACTCGGCCACCAATAACCGAGTCGCTGAATACAAGCTCCTAAGAGGAGTCAGTTAACATATATAAAGAAATGTAGAAACCAGGCCTTCTCCAATCGTAAATTCTATATAAAAAACCTTGCAGAATTAACCCAACACAAAAGAACCATTTACGAAAATATTTCCAGAAAATCTAGGCACAAAAAACGAACTTGGCGAAAACAATTTTGCGATCTGTTATACGATTAATTCACAATAAGAGAAAATACGAGTTAAGCTTAAAACAGCTGACAATAGGTGTTCAATAAAGTTAAAGAGTATTTTCTCTTTATAAATGTTATTAGTGAAGGGTTTTTTGTAAGTCCTCCGGGTGAGGCGATTCTACCCTAAATAAATATCTACTGTATTTAAATTCCCATCACTTGAAGACACAAATTTTAAAAGGACACCTCTTTAACTTTTGTCAGTTTTATCGTTGAACTAAAGTAATGCTCCACCATCTGCACCCACATTGAGTGTATTCAGATGATCAGATGACAAACGAATTATGGCCATCCTCGTTGTTATGGGCATTCACGAAAATCCCTTATCACTGAGTAAAAATTCTCTGTTTTTTTTTCCTAGTTAATTATCTGTTTCCTCTTGGCTTTAGGAAATGCATGAGGTATTGACTTAAAATTAACCAAACAAATGCTCAATTTCTGAATATTAGAGGACTTGTCTATCTTAAAGGCAATACAAGGAGGAACCGGTAGGGTTTGAACTCAATGGCCTATAAAAAAGTCTGTTTTTTGTTTTATATATATATATATATATATATATATATATATATATATTTATATATCGAATAAAATATTAGAGGAAATTCAGCTGGTCTCAGTTGTTTACGATTATCTTAAGCGCAAAGAGCTTTTTCCCGCACAAATTCATCTTCAGCGTCTACGCACCACTTATTGCCTGTTTTTTTCTTTTTTTCTCGAGTCTACCGGATACTGTTTCACAAATTGGATAATAATAGCTTTCTACGATTTGTCCAGAAACAGGAATTGCGAATATGCTATTTGATCTTATCCAACTTTTAGCTTAGCAGGAACTTTTCGCTCCAATCTTCCTGCTGAGTCGTATTCAGCAAATGAAAAATGTCGTTTCGTATGACAGGTTATTTTTGACTACGTAAAGTGCGCATAACTTTCAATCTGACCTGGTGTTGTACGACAGCCTATGATTAATTGCACTATCATCCTTTAAGTGGTGTATAAACAAGACTCACAGCAAAACCATAATGTAAGTTTATGCATTTTTTCTAACAATTTCTCTTTCAAATGATGATTTCTTTTGCATTTTTCTGCAAAGTAAAATGACGTTTTGAATAAAGAAAAGGAAATAAATAGGTACTGTAAACAGCAATGACAAGAGTTATATGCCAAAAAGCTATTCTTAAAAACGATTTTCGGAACAATTTATCGTTAAACAAAATTGTTTGATACAGTACGTTTTATTATTATCACACAGCACGAAGTAGAGTACAAATAACGCGTGAATAGAGTACAAATATCCTGCAATATTTTAACGAGCAAGTAAGGCGAGTAAAAATACGGCACAAATCGTAAAAATACTCAGCGATACTACACACCAAAACATCCAATCAGTGAGATATATTTATCAGGTATGATTTATATGTGATGTGTAATCGCCCCAATTGTTTTGAGATAACTGATGAAATCGTAGCTTGTATACTCTTTGGTGGAAAGTATCAGTGGCCATTTTTGTCTTCAACATAATATCAAGACGTCTTGAATTTTTGCTAACGTTTATTCTTAACTGTTTCCTTAATCTGCAGTGATCAGAGTTTTATACAGAGCTAACTTTAATTTGAGGCAATCTTCGTATTTTGTACCTTTATTGGGCGCTCATGGAAACCATTTGTATGAAATAATAAGTTGATGCAAAACGCGTTCATTTAAATTTCCTCCATTGAAAGACAGAAAGATCGATCTGATTATTTGTTATGTCAGAGAGAGTCTACCAGCTGTGTGAATTTGAGCTGAAATATGAAGTACGTGTTCTGTTCTCCCCAGCTAATCATTAAGCTACATTGATCGCTTGCATTGGGATGATTTTTTCAGTCTAGTGACTAATAATTAACATCACATGTAAAGAATAGGATCTTTTTCACAAACATTTGTCGCGAGTCGGAAAAAATGGACAAATTGGGCCTTACGTTATGACATCTTTTTTAACTCGTGAATTGCGCGCATGCGCAAGAGCGAGTTATAGATACGATGTGGGGAATGCCATTCGCTCGCTCGCTCGCTCGATTGGTCGATTCCTGTAAACTTTTTTTAGATTTTAGGCTTTTGAGTGCATTTGATAGTTTTTGGCGAGCAATAAACAGACGAAATGGCGACCTTTGTTGCTAAGAATAGTGGTGGGGTGAAAAAGAAGCCAATGATAATCTTAAAAGAGTTTTTTTTTGTTTTAGTTTCAACAAGCGGCGCCAGCGACTGGCAGGCATGCAAGGATTCACACTGAAATAACAGAACAACCTTCGTTTTTCATAAAATTGTAATTTACAATCCTTGAACTTGAAAACAATCCGAGGATTCATTGAAAATATCACTTACTGCGAAGCGCTCGGAGTTTACAGATGTTCAAAAGCTTTTTATGTTATGGCGTGAGATTGAGGACAAAATTGATCATTACGTTTCGTCGCGTGTGTTATTCCTGTGTGAAGCAACAAAAGATGCCGGCGACTGACGAAATAACAAGTTAACACGAAAATCAGATAACACCTAAACAAACAATTTTAGCTACCGATTTTCAGTGAATTTTTAAAGAACAATTTTCTTTTAAGTTTCAAGACAATTTGGAGATTCAACATACATACAACGTACTAAAATGCGAAAGTTACTCACCACAAAATTGATAAATAGGCCTGAAATGAAATTCTATCTTGTTATTGATTATACGTTGCCTAGCACGTGACTTAAATCTTCCCAGGCGAAGGTCCAAAATGACGGTGGCAGGCTTGGCTTAGTTATATCACTCAAAACTCGTTCCCGTTTATCTCATTTGATAAAGAGGGAATCGTTAATGTTTTCATTAAGACAGTATTGCCTTGATTTTCTAATATTTACAACGAAAGACAGTAAATTTCACTTTTCACCCACATTTACTTCCAACCTTTTCTTTTCAATTCACGAGTTTGCTCACAGAGCACTTTGATTTAGTACTGACTACAGGAGGAGTCTGTCATGTTCACTCACGAATTTCAAAATGCCATTTTTAGTCGCCATCATTCACATATCGAAAAGGAAAAAAATAAAATGGAAAATGAGATAAGCTAGTGGCCTATTTATAAGAAACAAATTGGCTTTTCTTGCTATCGATGAACTATTTGGAAAATGTACAAAAATGATTCTTCCAACTCTCATTGTCATCTCGTTAATAAAGTCGCCAAACGGAAGCACGCATATTATAGATAAAAACTAGACTGGTCAACTTTTTGCTTATGGCAAAAACATGTATACAGCCGTCGCAATTTCAGACGACACGACTCCTCCAATGAGGAAAACTCTAAGTTACTTCTACCTCGGTTTTGAAAGGCAATACTGCTCAATATTCAGATCTTTTAATCTCAATGAATGGAAAGTGGATCCTTAAGTTTCAATGCTGGCGGGTATTCTCACGTTTGAATCTCCATTAAAACATTTCCTCTTACATTTCTCAACGAGGCAAATCGTGTATCATTATTGTAATCATTTTTGTCATATTTCTTTCGTGCACGTAGAGCTCATTGAATTAAACAACTTCAATACTTGTTTGTCCGTTAATAAATAAACATGCGGTCAATCTGCCACAAACTCCTCCACGATGCATAAATTTCGTTAATCGTGACTTTTGCCTCGTATCGCGATATAATCAATCCAACGTAAATATGAAATGTTAAAGCTACTCGCATAATTTTGATTTTCTGTTAGCCTGTTTGGACTTCACATTTGGCGATTTCGTTCTTAAGCTTTAGATGTGTAGATAAAAGCCATAAAAGAAACAAAATTACATACAAAGAAAGTTGAAACACCCGTTCAGGAAAACGCTCGGTTGGCAAGTCCAGCAATAAATAATAATCACAGTCATAAGCAAACTCGGAGAGCTGCCACTTGTATTGAAATGCTGCTTAGAAACGAAGCGATTATACTTAATCGAGCTAAAACGAAGACAATGTTTTAACTTTACCTAATTTGCATATTCTTGGTGATATTACTACCACGAAAGTTTAACTTTACACTGTGTTATCGTCAAGTGAATCGTTTTCGTCCTCTAAAGTTAGTTTGAAAATGCATATCGACTGTTGGTTGCATTTTGACGACAATCGCACCCATTCAGTTTTCATTCAATTTTCCAAAAACGATGAGTTCATAGGTACGTGTCCATTTTCAGGACCAGTTTTGCGGCCGGATATCTCTCCGTTAACAGGCGCATTTTTGCCAGTGAAGTTAGATTTTCCATGAACCGAATAACCTAACCTAGATGTCTCTTCCTTCAGATGTAGTCCTTCTGGGGCAGAGAAAATAAAACCGAATGACCGAATTCACCTATCTTAAACATATGCTACATATCAGCTATATATTTTGTCATTAAACAAAAGCGGTTAATATGATGCCAAGTAGAACAGTGAATAAGAAATAAGAAAAATTATCAATAACAAGAACGACACCGATAATGATAATGACAAAAATATAAATTATTGTGATAACAATAGTAATATTGTTATCTGAATCGAAAGGAAGCCAACATGGATGTCGCTGTAAAATGTTACGAAGGATTCAAGAGAAAATGGAATTTCCGGCGTTTGAGTGGATACGAATCGAATTAGTCGGAAATGAAATATTTCTGCGGCACGGGAGTAGTGGGGATTGGGGCTGTTGAAGTGCAGCATGGGTAGAATGGAGTGCTATAAAAAGGATGTTTATCACGTGGGAAAGCATTCTAGGCCGACACCTCGTCTTGCTCACGTTATTTTTTTGTATATAATTGATTTACTAGTGACAGTTCGAGTTTCGCAGGGGCTTCTTAGCTTGTTTGCGTTTACTAAAATTATTTAGAGCTTTCGTGCTTTGTTTAAATACATGTTTGGTAAACAAGGGCAGAGATCTTCCAGCCGTGTAGCCTTCGTAGGATGGGCTTTTCAGTGCATGAGCCATGGATCCTATCCCGATTTCCTGCCGAGTTTTTTGTTTTACCTATTGGGGTTTTTTCCGGCAGGTTTTTTCTGGCCTCTGTTCTGACAGTATTCTGTGTAAACTGACGCTCAGCTTTGTTCTTGTTTTTCCACCACATGTTTGAATGTAATAGAAGTTGTTGTACAACTTATTTTTATATGTGCGGTGCTCGGCCTATTGGGGTAATAAATAAATAATAAACCTAATGTTTTTAATAAACCTAATAAACCTAATGGTTTTTCTAATTCATGTTGTACTGCGTAGTGGAACTGAAATGTACTGTTCAGATCTGTAAATGTTAAACTACAAGAAATGTCAATTTTTTCAAATTGATCCTGGTGTGATTGTTCATTATTTGCGTTCATTATAAGAGTACATGGTTTCCTTTGGTAGGCTGCCTTACTTATTCAAGCTCAAAAGTAGTTTCACCCTGACATGGAGAGTCGACTTGCCTGATGCATCGATACAAAGTCCACGCCAAACAATCCCTTTTTTTATGATAAGCACTGTAGAAGTAAACTTCGCTATCATCGCAGGAACTCATTATAACACGAAAAATTCCTTCTTTTTTAAAGTACGTTGCACTTCGTCGTCAACGCAAAAGTAAGATCTCAAAATTTTTTGTAAATTTACGAGCAACTTTGCTGCGATTCACTTTAGATTTTGTTTGTCACTGTTGGTGATTTCGAAAAAGTAGCGAAACAAAAGATTTCATTTAGTTACTAAGTTAAGAAGCGAAATCAAAACCACATGTATTCGGTAAAATTATTTCTATGAATCATGTATTTTGTAAAAGAAAGCAAAGACATCCTGTACCTTATAGCGGAAGTTTTGTGCAAAATCGCCAAATTTGTAACTCACATTTCCATTTTCCTCTGTGTAACTGCCTGAGTTTGTAAATTTAGATACAATACGTTAATGATAACCTAGTTCGACTTATTGCCTAAGTTTACTACGTTTCTCTAGAAAATAACTTATTTAATTTGAATAAACAATCCATTTGTAGGCCACTTCAAACATCCAAACAAAAAATTTGTCAACGTGTCATGGTGATGGATAATTTTTGGCTTCGAGAAGCGTCAATGCGTTTAGTACTATTTACTCTTACCTGCGCTTTATGGAATCTTCCATTCGTCAAAGGTGAAACATGCAATCCAAATCTCAACAGTAAGTAGTGTTAACTTCTTCTAAATGTCCTGGTCAAAGAGCATGTTTATGCGAATGTCTTTCTTGTATGCACAATAAATGAATGTGTGTGTACAGAAAGTTTAAAATGGCTACCAAACAAACAGCTCCCAGTCAGAGGATCTAGAGGATGCAGGCATCTTCATCAAAATATTTAACATGTGTAGATAAGAAAGGACGAAGATAAATTCTTGACTAATCCAGCGTTTAAATAGACAACGTTTCGGCCTTCGGTCCTCTTCAGTTGGAACATAAAAGGTAAAAATTAATATTAAAAAGCTGCATTAAAACTCTTGATCGGTCAAGAGTTTGTGAACTACACTTACTAGATTTATAAGATGGATTTATCGAAAATCTTTCTCATTGTCTGATGGGCGATAAAGAGATTGTATATTAAATTTATTATTATTATTATTATTCAATCTCTCCAACCCAGTCAGACCCGTTGTGTACATCTTTTCAAGTCCAGAAAATAGCAGATTACCCATTGGTGCCTCCATTACCCTGACTTGTACAGCGGAGCCAAGAACAGAAGATAAAGGATATCTGGATAGATGGGTCAATTATATCGAGTGGTACGATCCACAGGATAATGAAGTTGGAGCTAAATGCAAGCAGACTTCAAACAAACGGGCATACAAATTTAAATTAACCTGTCCATTAGTGCTTAAAAATCTGACAGTTGACAAAATTGGCCGCTACACCTGCCAAGCTGGCAATGGTTACATAAAACACTGCACAAGGAAATCATTCGAAATATTGATTCAAGGTAAGAAACCAGGCTTATCATACCTTCATTAAACAATTTTTACACTCGCGCTTGTTGGATATGCGATGATAGATGACCAACGAGGCTCATAGGGCCGAGTTGGCTATCATCTCGTATTCAACAAGCGCGAGTGGAATAATGATTGAATCAAAAACGCGCCAGGACATATATACATAAATCCTCCCAACTTTATTTTGCAAGAACAAACGGAATGTTACAATGTACAAATACGCTTCCGGTGTAACTCGTCTTCATGTGTGCACATGGTATAATGACCCATAACCTATAATGGCTAAGTCATGAAAACTTTTGAATTGCATTATCCAATGATCCAGTTTTTGATAATACGAAGATGAATGCCGAAAATGTTTCATTCAGGAATAAGGAGCCTCAAATAATCAGCTTCTAAGAAACTCCTGGAACGTATGGAAAGGAAAGTCCAATAAATAATTCATTGCAAAAGGAAAATTCCGCTGTGGTCATTAGGCATTAATAGATTGTGCTCGGCAACTTTTGAGCAACGTTTAGCGTTTTCAGCTACTTTTTGTACTGCGAGCAACCTGGAGCAACTTTTGCCTTCCTTGAGGCTTCAGTCATGATAAGATACAACAATGCAAAGAGGCTGTAAACTTTAAAGTTTACAACCTCTTTGCATTGTTGTATCTTATCATGATAAGATAAGATAAACGCTGTAAACTGGATCACTGTCCAAAGTGTATAGTCAGTACCATGATGTCTATAGCAAACATTGTGATGTTTACTCATTAGAAAAGTCATTTAAAAATACTTTCTATTATTAGTTACGTTGAGCTTAAAGATTATATTGATCACAACAAATTATGTTAAATTACAAATGAAACGTCATGTTTTGAGTAGTAATCTTGAACAAAATGACTTTCAAAAGTAAGCAACTTTTTTAAATTTGGGTGGCAACTTTTGAGCAACTTTAGAGCAAACTTTTGGGTGTATTGTCAAACAACTTTTGTTGGATTTACTAGTACAATCTATTCGCACCCAGTGGCCATTGGCTAACAAGACTCGAAATGCACCGCTTAAAGAACGCAATTCTTTACGCAGATAACGATTAAATTTGAATCGGGAGCAATTCAATTGACCTGTCTTGATGCATATCGCATTACTTTGTACAGTTGAACCTGTATTAAGCGGCCATTCACTGGGAATGGTGGTGTGACCAATTAATGCAGGTTCCACGTAAAAGGAGTATTATTAAAAAAATATAAAAACAAAATCGAAACATACACAACGCCACTAACGCCACTATTATAATTGGCCACTTTATGTACAGAATCTCGCTCAAATTTACTTCGATTTTGGGAGAGAAACATGGATAAAAAAGTATTTGAAGGATTATTCTTGTTTTTATTAGGGTGGTTGGGCTATAAATGGCCGTTCAAAACAGATGGAAGGCAATACAAAAGGCCGTTGGGACTTAGTAAAGTTCGACTGCGACCGCTAAGTAGAGGCAACTGCTTAATAGAGGTGCAAATTACAGTGATTAAGGGGAGACAAATTGGGACTTTGGTAGCTGACAAACACTAATGCAACTGACTGCTCAATACAGGGGTGATCGCTGAATACGGTGCTGGCAATGCTGAAGAAAAAAAAACCCAACATATTCTTCGGAAGATGAGAAAAGAATTATTTTGTGAAACAAAAATAAACGAATGAAAATTATTAGAGTGAATAAAAGAAGAGGTTCACACTCCGGCCAGGGGGGGTTGGCCTGAAATCCTTCTTAGTACCTGCATATGCCGTTCATCTTGTTGTGCGGCACAAAGTGTGATAGTGAAAATATCTTCTCATTCTGCCGTCATTTGCTTATTGAATAAGCTTCATACCAGATTATCTCAGTAATAATTGGGGATATCTATTGCAATTAGTACTTTTTCCCTACAGGTCCTGCGCCAGAGTTAGTAGGAGTTCCTCGGAACCAAAGCACTGATATAGGGGCCAATGTAACTTTCAACTGCACTGCCACAGGTCTTCCTGGGACAAGCATCTCATGGATAAAAGACAATGACTCATTTGCCTTACAGTCCAACCCAAGGGCGATATTCATCAATAATCCACATTCATCAACAATCCAAAAAACCATGCAAAGCCAGTTGTTTATTACAGGAGTGAAGAAAGAAGATTTTGGCAAATATCAATGTGAAGCAAAAAACAGTGGTGGTAGAAATTTGTCGTTGCCAGCTTTCTTATCCTCGAAAGTTTCAGGTTAGACATGAATATGCATTCGTGTTTGTCTTCCTTATCATTTCAAAGTTGAAAGCCCACGAAGTCTTCCACTTGTATGTCAACTCAGCCTCCCAACTGAAGTTCCCCCAACACCAAGTAAGCGAGATAGGCTCGGTTTTTGGATGATTACTTCTTGATGTACATTTCCGTAGATTGTAAAAAAAAAAACTCTTAGAGTGTCATTAGAGTATCAAGAGCTAGAAAATAAACAGTGTTTCTGTTAAATGTTTATACAAAGTTTGAAAGTTATTATTTCACTTTGACCCGGTCCCTGTACCTTCTCAGTCCTCTTATCATCAGACTCCCCAGTAGGTTCAATCCTCTTCAAACCGGGTCTTGAAATTCTTCCTTTGTCAATTTTCAGATGCCCAGAAACCTGAGATCGTTGAAAGTCCAAAGAACCAAAGTGTCCTGATCGGTTCCAATGCTACCTTAAGCTGCACTGCTAGGGGTCTCCCGAGGCCAACAATCCACTGGATAAAGGACAATGCTTCATATCCTTTACAGCCTAACCCCAGAGCACATGTAATTCCAGACGGGCGAACCAATCGCAGCCAGCTTTTTATAACGAGAGTAGAGATGGAAGACTATGGAAAATATCAATGCATTGCAAATAATAGCATTGGAAGAAGCCAATCAGGAGTGGCTGTCTTGAAAAAAGGTACGATTTTTTTTTCAATGGAAGGGGAAAAAATAGGGTAAGAGGGATCCTTCTTGACTACGTGTGCTGTTGATAAGAGCAACCTGTTTGTTACTACATTTTTTTATCATTCATCCACAGCAACTCCCACCTCCATGAACGGAAAGCCAAAAAATTCAGCATCAAAGACAACTATAGTCGCTGTATCATGCACTTTGGCAGCTGCAGTTATTTGTGCAGTCACTGGGTTTGTGTGGATTTGGTGTAAAAATCGTGATAAAGAGGTAAATAAAATGTTACGTGACATCCCCACACAGGGTAATGATCTCTGTCCGTCATGCGACTTTGCTTGTGCTGACTTCCAGAGGAATGCTGAGATTGACCAGCCAAGAATCATGCATTTTCCTCGGGGGGTAAGATGCAGAGTCGAGAAAAACTTCCCAAATTTATCATAACTATTATTATTGTTTTTGTTATTATTACGAACTCTTTTCCCTTTAATGATTATTTTCGTCAGTTTGGCCTTATTTAGCCAATGAATAAAGGGGGTAAGTTTCTACAGAAACTGTGGTGCTGCGTCGGTAGGAGAGTATAGCAGGTAATTTAGTGTTAACAACTGAGTTGAAAACGTGAATTGGCCACCGTAAAGGGTAAAAAAAAAACGTTTTGAGCGTCAGAGCCATTGGAGGAATTGTGGGTTGTGTGTGGATTTACATGCAGAAAGTGGAGCTACGCGATTGGTGAGAATATGGTGACGAGAAAACAGGAATAAATTAATTGAATGAAAAGCACTCGTTGATTCCTTGGGGATTAAGAGTGCCGATTTGGAAGATAAATTTTTGTGATAGTGTTTTGCGGCTTTCCGAACTGCCTACACACAAGGAAAGGCCGCAAACTGCCATATGCTGTTTAGAATGATTAGGGAGATTAAGGTGTCTAGCGACTGGTTTGGATGCGTCCTTGTCATTTCTTTCCACGTCGCGAGGGTGTTCTCGGAATCGGTCACCTGTTTCGCCAATGCATAACCTATTTCAATAAGTGCAGGTTATGCAGTAAATAACATTGGCGGAGGTACACGCAAAGTGATCAGTGATCTTAATGGATCTCTTGGGTCCCGATATTTTCTCTACGTTATGAATGAAAGGACAAGTGTCAGAGAACACCTTCGCGACGTGGAAAGAAATGAAAAGGACGCATCCAAAGCAGTCGCTGATGATGATAAAAGCTAAACACGCTTCTTGGATAAATATCACAATTGCCTATTCTCTTCAATTATATGACAGGGAAGAAAACGAACAAGAAAGTTGTATTTGATAAAAGACAAACATTTAAAAGATGGGATACAGGACCTTGAAAACAATCGGTCGCCCAATACCCAAACCATCGAGACCCCCGTGGAAAGGCTCCCGTTAGTGGGAGATGGAGTAGGGGACAGACTGCCTCCAGACGGAAGCGAGCAGGATAATTTGGTGCTAGGTATAAAGGAAAGAGGCCAAGAGAGATTAGAGTCGGGTGAGGGGATAGCTGATGCTGACATTTTCACACCTGACAAACACCTGAGTGTCGACGAACAGCGGGATTGTGGAGAGATATCTGAAGAGACCGAGGAAGGATCCGAAAACTTGGAAAATCTTGAAGTGTTCGATGAAATACTCGGAGAAGGCGAATTTGGAATCGTCTACAAAGGTCGATATAGTGGGAAAGATGGAAACATAACGGATGTAGCTGTGAAGAAGTTAAAAGGTAGGTACACGAATCGAAATGTCTACTTTTTATTTCCTAAGTACAGTGGTATATCTCTAAACTGATTTTTCTTTTTCGAAGCCAAGCACCATCTTAATTTTTCACCATTTTTCTTGTGGTGAAAAACAGCCATAAAGTCTGCTATTGTCTCCTCTGAACGCTTTCTACAGCCTTAACCAAGCCAGTTTTTTTTCCATTCATAATTTTGTTACCATAGCTAAATACGATGAGCGAACTACGTAAAATGAAGCAATTTAAGAAATTCCCTTTTTTTTTTTTTCTCTATTTCATTATAGACCCTAGTGCCATTGCCAAAGAAACCCTGCTTAATGAGATAAGGACCTTAAAGCAAGCTGGGAAACATCCCAATATTGTCACTTTGATTGGGACAAGGATAGAGAGAGGTAAGTCAGTTTTCAACGATGCAACGTCTTAGAAATATGCATGTTTACTGGGTGATTGACAGTAACAAGGTAACGTTTCAGCAGTGTGTAAGATCAGTTAGAACAGTGCAGGTACTGACCCTATGATTAAAGAAAGATAAGAACATTTTTCAGGTTTAACTTCGCGGAAGTTCATATGGAATTTTTCCTGTTTTTTTGGCCACCAACTAAACTTGAATTACCAACGAATCATCTTTTGATCAACTCAAGGTGACAATAATGTCTAATTTCTTTCTCTTGTCAACTCTTATGTGTTTGCTTTACTCTCACAAGGAAACGTTCTTGTGGTCACTGAAGTGATTCATGGTGGCAGTCTGGAAAATCTTTTGAGGGCGCCAGGGGAAAGGAACAATTATCATAACGTCTGCTGTAAGCTGAATGACCGGCAACTGGTCATAATTGCATTTCAGATCGCCACCGGAATGCAACACTTAGAGGAGAGAAAGGTAAGACTCGCTAGCAGCGTGTAGAAATAAATGTAATGTTAAATTTGTCAACCTTCCATTAGAGATGGCTGCTCTCAAGAGATTACAAACAGTTTATAATCTCTTGCTGCACTAAATATAACGCGGGCAGTTCGAAGTTGTGAAGTGGCTTAAGGACACATTCAGGATCTTTTGCATTTTTTTATAGGCCACCTAATCATTCGTGAGCCTTTGTTAAGCCTGTGTTTATAACGCAGGCAATCTCAGCTTGTAAATTGGCTTCAGGACACAATGAGGATCTTTCACACTTTCGTATAGGCCACTCAATCATTGAGCGTCTCTTAGCAAAAAAATTATACATTGTCTTCTCTTACAGTTTGTCCATCGCGACCTAGCAGCGAGGAATATTTTAGTTGATGCCAACTTGGTGGCTAAAGTTGGAGACTTTGGATTAGCCAGGGACATATCCGCTGCTGGTATATACACCATAACCTCTAGCGTAAGTACACTGTGCAATCAAAGTCAACGACTAAACAGACAAATTAAACAAGCTGAAATGCATCTAAATTGATGCTCTTCCTCGGTGCAATCGAGTAGAATAAATTAATTTCTTCTAACGATATAATTGCGATGAAACTCTCAATGAGCTGTGTATTACGTGACACATTTACTTAATTAATCATAACAATTACAGTTTCGTTAAAAGTTATTGATGCACTAGGCGCTTTATATTTGACAATTTTTTCCGTAGATTTGTAATCGGACAGTTGGCTGTAATTGGACACCTGTAATCGGACAGTTAAAGCAGCCAATCCTACTTTACCCACTCAGTCAAATCCACCAAACACAGAACTGATCACAGAACAATAGCAACAACCATTTTACCCAACCAAACAGGGGAGTTTCGTGACAAACAAATCGGACTCCCGCTTGGTGGCCGTCTGATTTTTTAATCACTCGTATGATAACAGACCGAATTGGATTCACCTCGGTCTTATTACCATTATTAATTATGGGTTACTTTCTAAACTTATGATAATGTTAATAACAATAATAATAACAGTCACAGTAACTATTACTCCGGATTTTACTGGAAATTAATAATAATTACCAACTATCACATATCTTAAAGTCGAAAGAGAACTCGCTTTCTATTAATGAATGCATCCTTCCGTTTCATAAGTCATCCGCTTCCCAGTTTCAGAGGGCATTGCCTGCACTACAAACAGTAGCTTGCTCACATGAATCCATCTTTTCAACAGGGCAAGGTTCCGTGGAGATGGTCGTCGTTAGAATCTCTACGAGATCTCCATTTTACATCCATGAGTGATGTGTAAGTTTCGTTTTGGATTTAATACTGTCAGATTTGTGTCCCTTGAGATTGAGTCGGAAGTACTGCCTAGCGGAAAGGATTTCCGAAAAAAAAACTTCTGTCGTGCACTCTAGTATATCCCGTGGAGCATTATTATGGTTATATATGGGCTTCATTTTACGTTGTTTGTTCGACTGCATGGTGTATCTATACCTATTTGCATTTATGGACATACCATGACAACTTAGTATGACTTAAGTAATTCCTTCCTTCAAATCGAGCATCATATACTTATTTTACCTGATTGAAATTGATACCAGAGGCAAGGTCCACATAAGAGGAAAGACTCAACGAAGTTTTGAGTGAAGTACATTCCATGAAAAACTAAAAGAATACAACGAGACTCAATCTTTAATCAATTCAGCGCTAATCGTTCGAATTCCCTATTCATTAAAGTTATTAACCCTTTCACTCCCAAGATCTCATTGTTAATTCTCCTTACTGTCCGCCATAAAATTCTTTAGATTTTATTCGGAGAATTTGGTATGGGTTTAACAAATAATCTCCTTCTTGGTATATATTTTTATTCTCATCACTTATCTGGTTGATATCGTATGGATATTGTAAGGAGAAATTCTGTCTTGGTCACTCATGGGAGTTAAAGTGTTAAAGCCTTGATGTATATTTGCAGGTGGTCATTTGGTATCGTTTTATGGGAAATCACCACTTATGGTAAGTGTGACGTTTTACTATGTGCGACTTCAACGATATCCTGAGAACTACAAGTCATATTCTCGTCATATTCTCGTCAATCCGTAAAGCAACCCAAAGTTAGCAAGGCTCTTCTGTAAAACTAACTGTATAGACACAAGTATCTTCATGTTGACAACGATTATTGCCAGTCAGACGAAACTGAACAAGATGAGAAGGCCACTTCCAGCTATAGGTTGTGCTCGTGTCAAACATTTTATACGTGTTATATCTTATTTGTCATAGTGCTGCACTTAATTTTATCTATCTAAATCATAGAGTCTTAGCAAGTCTCTATTCTATTCACAAAGCTATTGCTGAAGTACTTATTGTCTTAGATGATATTCTTAAAAAACTGAAATGGTTAAATCATATCTTCTTTCCGCCAAACAGGTGAGTTGCCATACCCTAACATCACATCACCAATTGCCTTAGTAAATCGACTTGCCTCAGGATACCGGATGTCTCGTCCCGACCGATGTTCGGAAGAACTGTAAGCTCTAAAGTCTTGAATAATGCTAGTAAAATTAAATTGAATCATAATTGAATATGAAGACGGCTTCAAATAATGGACGTTTACTTTCCGGATTCTCTTAAAAATAATCGAAAAACGTTTTTTAGCGCAAGACCGCTGACACCCACTTTTTCTCGTTGAAAATCAAAACGATGCATTGAATCAGTCGTGATGATTTAAGAACAATTTGTACATCAAATCAAATTTCACATTCGGCCAATAAGTGACCTTTCCAATGATCATTGTCATGAGTTCAAAATCCCCTCTTTGCACCCCTTTCAACGCTAGGTATGGCCAATTCAGATGTTGAGAGTATCAGTTGCAAGACAATGTTAGCTAATACTGTATTGAATTTTTTAGATATGAACTCATGAGTTCTTGTTGGAAAGAAAATCCTTTGATGAGACCAGCCTTTTCGCAGATCGCTCAACAGCTGAAGAATTTTTTGCGAGAAGTGAAGGTAATTAATGGTTGTATTTAGAAGCTTTCCATTTCTTCCCTTCCTTTCGCTTTTCTCAAAATTATATCTGCCCTCTTCTTCCTCCTTCCATTTATTCATCTTTGCTTCCCTTCACCCTGCCATGGATCCCTCTGTCACTTTGTCAGTCCTTCTGATAAACCTTTTATCTCCAACTGCAGCTATCGACCCATCCATTCGTACACATAGTCATCCATTCACTTGCTTTTCCGTCTATCTATATGATCTTAGCTTCCATTCGTTCCTTCTTTTGTTTGTTCCTAGATTCATTCTTTTCTTAGATTTAATTCATAAACGGTACGGCCGTTTTTTCTTTCCTTATTCATATTTTTTGTGACTTATTTATTCTAATGATTTATTTCAGAGGACATATACAAATATCACAGAGGTCAACGATGGAGAAGCTTGATGACTCCCTGATGCTGAAGCAAACACCTCATTTTATTTGATTAACAATAGGAAAATAACCACAAGATCTCAAATAAGCGCATAGGCTCAAAAGTTTAGAATCAATTTTTTTCTTGGTGGAGGAAAGTTTTCTCGCAAATTCTCCAAATTTGTTGTTGATTTTTTTCTCTCTGTGCGATCAAATACACCATGAATGACATAAGTTTAATTTAGTGAAACTGAAACCATCAACTTTTCTCTAGGGTGGTTTAATAAGATGCGTTTTGATCTTTTTATCATTGTAAAACAACCTCTTCTTTAAATAAAGCCATCGCCGAAAGCTACCGAAGCGCTTTACCGGGTCTTAAATATCTTAAGAAGAGACCACCAATTCGGGCCAAGATTTAATGGTAGAGGTTGATGGTTCCCGAAGTACTCTCAGAAGTCTTTAAGTCAAAAACTGTTATTTGAACCTTACCTCTAGTGATTGGCGATAAAACTACCACAAAAGATTACAATCAAGAGTTCACAAGAGAGCTAACTAAGGGTGGCCTTCGCAAGCAATGTTAAGACAAATAAAAAAACATAAAAAAACACCCACCAAGATAAGAAGAAAATTGTCCCACAATTTTCATGGTTTCGAACCTGGTTAGTTAACGAGTGACAGCCAGACAAGAATATAACGTAGATGTGAAATACCAACGAACACAATAACTAATCTGGACAGATGAGCACAACAGCCGATTCTATTTTGGCCTCTTCTACTGCCTGGCAGCTGCCAAGCACTGATTGGTGGAAACTCATCCCGTTTTAGTTGTCATCTTTACACTGGACAACATCTGATCATATCATCGCCAGCTACGGCTGGATCGCCTACATCGAGGCATTTTCGCTCCTTTTACTGTACCTTTTCTTCAACAACTTAAACATCTCACACGTCTGTGGCGTCTGCCGATCGTCTGCATAGTAACCAAGTTCTTTCCACCCGTGGCTCCATTCTGTCCTTCTCTTGGTGTTTTTCTGAAGTGTCTTTAATCATTTTCGGATTCTTCTCGTCCAGATCATATCTCTGTTTTCGTTTCCTCAGTCGGCGAAACAAAATAACAGAGGGCGTAAAGTAAAGTTTGTTTACAAACGCGGCTAATAATAATCGAAGAGCTGAATACAAGTTTCTAAGAGGAGTCAGTTAAGATATATAACGAAATGTAGAAACTCGGCCTTCTCCAATCGTAAATTCCACATAAAAGAAACCTAACAGAGTTAACCCAATACAAAAGAACCATTAACGTAAAAAAAAAAAAAAAAAAAAGAATCTGGCAAAAACAAATTTGCGAAGTGATGTACGAATAATTTACAGTAAGAGAAGATACGGGTTAATCTAAGCTTAAACAGCTAACAATAAGTGTTCAATAAAGTTAAAAATCATTTTCTCTTAAAGTGCCCATGACACGATATTTATTTTGCATTTTCTGGTTAATATCTGTATTTAGAATTAGAAATAATCGACCTTAGCTCCCAGCGAGTTCTCCTTGACTATTTTTTTGTGCATTGAAAGTACGATTTGGCGGCCAAAAAGTGTCTCCATCAAGCGCGCGGCCGAAACGATCATGTTACATAGCTGTGATGTAGAAAACCGTGAGGACACGTCGGAAACTACGGAGGAGAAAGGACGAATCTAAAACAGCTGATAAAAAGTGTTCCATAAAGTTAAAGTTATTTTCTCTTAGTAAATGTTATTAGTAAACGGTTTTTGTAAGTTCTCCGAGTAGGGCGATTCTAACTTAAATAAATATTTATTGTATTAAAATTCCCAACACCTGAATACACAATTTTTAAAGGGACACTACTTTTACTTTTGTCAATTTTATCGTTGAACTGAAGTAATGTTTCGCCATCTACACTCATATTGGATGTATTCAGATAATCAGATGACGACTGAATTATGCCGTCCCTATCACTGAGAAAAAGTTCTGTTTCTTTTTTTTCCGAGTTAATTATATGTTTCTCTTGGCTTTAAAAAATGCAAGAGGTATTAACTTCAAACCAAACAAAGGCTCAATATCTGAATGTTAGAGGAGTTTTCTATCTTAAAGGCGATAGTGGGACGAACCGGTGGGGTTTGAACTCGATGGCACAAAAAAAATCTGTTTTTTATTATATATATATAGATATATAGACTCTACCCCCACATTCATTTATATATATATCCATCTATCAGTCAAGACCTCCTAAACAAAGCACTAGACTTCGCCTCCGACCATGACAACATCACCACCGACGAAAGAAATATTATAATCCACGCAAAAAACTCCATCTTAATCCACAAGCATCTACACTGGCAAAAGAAAGTCAGCACAACATTCGACGTAACAATGGGAAGCTACGACGGCGCAGAAACATGTGAACTCGTGGGAAGCTTTCTACTCTCCCAACTCCAAGACCTTAATGCAAACGTAGGACTTTACCGAGACGACGTACTTGCCATCACTAACGCCGCACCTAGAGAAACAGAGAGCATCAAGAAAGAAATATGTCGCATCTTCAATAATAACGGTCTACGCATCACCATAGAGGCTAACAAACAAATAATCAACTTCCTAGACGTCACATTTAACCTTAAACGAAGCACTTATCAGCCATTCACAAAGCCGAATACTTCACTATAATACGTTCACCGCGAGAGCAACCACCCACCAATCACCATAACGAATATTCCCGCCGGTATCAACAAACGTTTGTCGTCCCTATCATCTGACAAAGCATCCTTTGACCAAGCCGCCCCTCCATACCAGAAAGCACTCGACGAAAGTGGATACCACTACACACTACAGTACGAACCAGCCAAAACATGCAAACGAAAAAACTGACAACGCAATAACATCCTCTGGTACAACCCTCCTCTCAGCAAGAACACCAGCACCAACATCGGACACAAATTCTTCGCCCTAGTAGACAAACACTTTCCCAAAAATCACATGCTCAGAAAAATCTTCAACCGAAACACAATCAAGATCAGTTACAGCTGCATGAACAACACGAAACAAATAATCGACAACCATAACAAACGCATCCTAACCGCGTCTATACAGGCTGATGATACCGCCGCCGCCACTACCATTAATAACAAGATATGAGACTGCCGACAAAAGAACGCATGTCCACTCGACGGAAACTGCCTACAACCATCAGTAATTTACCAAGCCACTGTCACGCGCAAAGAAAACAACACGACAGAAACATACATGGGACTCACAGAGAACGACTTCAAAACAAGATACAGAAACCACATCGCATCATTCCGCCACGCTAAACACAAAAACTCCACTGAACTCAGCAAGCACATCTAGACCCTCAAAGACAACAACATCGAGCACTTTATTTCCTGGCGCATTCTCTCATCACACTCGCCGTACAACAGCTCAAGTAAAAGATGTAATCTCTGCCTAAAAGAAAAATTCTTAATCATCTGCCGACCCGAACTATCAACACTGAACAAACGTAATTAACTTGTGTCTTCCTGCCGCCACAGAAACAAAGCCCTCCTACGCAACAACTAACTGTATATATAAGCCATGGAAAAGATCTATTCTCATTAAATCCCCTGATGAGTGGGCAACCACGAAACAGGTCTGTAGGTATGAACTGGTAGTTTATTTGTCTTTTTCCTCCCACAATATATACATCGCTCTACTCCTATGTATTGAGCACTGTCTTACGCAAGTCAAATTACTCTTTATATATATATATATATATATATATATATATAATTAAATTTTAGAAGAAATACAGCTGGTCCTATTTGTTTACGATAATCTTACGTAAATTACACGACCCACCATCGGAGTTCAGTGATGTTGTAACCACCGAAAGATCAATTTAATCGCCGCCACGATGGGCTTTACGTTTCAAGTTGTTTGGGTTGAAATGTATCCCAAAGCCACACAGCCCACAATAGGCAAAAAGTTTTATTTGTGAACATAAATCGATGCAATACTTTCTGCTGTAAGAAAGCCTGGTGTGTCACATTGTTTGGGTTGAAATGTATCCCAAAGCCATACAGCCCACAATAGGCAATGGGTCTCACCTATACTGTCATCATCGACAGATTCATTTAATCGCTGCCACAACGGGCTTTACGTTTCAAGTTGTTTGAGTTGAAATGTATCCCAAAGCTGCACAGCCCACAATAGGCAATAAGTTTTATTTGTGAACATAAATCGATGCAATACTTTCTGCTGTAAGAAAGCCTGGAAAAGATTTGTATTTCGAAGCGGCCAGTAACTTGAACGCGGCGACAACTATTGTATGAAATCGGCTTGCAATGGAGGTATTAACACTGCTTGTCGTTCGGAACTTCGAAAGCAGCTACCGAAACGTTTTCATCCGTCTACCATGTAAAAACTTCGAAAGCTGTGATAACTTAAACATGCAAACTTTAAAATATACATATTGATTTCACTAACCTAGGAAGACACTCCCACAAAACGGCGCAGAGAAATCGACTGCGAAGAATGCAGGGTCAAAAACACCTGCAATAGCAAAGTGTATACGTCATTTAAGTTGCACTTCCCAAGGGATCACGTCGACGCCAATGTACAACATAGCAAGCGTCCTATGGGATACTATTTCTTACATTGAAGAACGACCGAATTTTAAACTGGGCTTTCCCCAGTAAAAACTGGACTGGTCATTCGTGGAAAAACAAACATGTTTACCGCCGTCTCCATTTCAGACGACACCACTCCTGTAATGAGAAAAATTCTTAACGACTTCTACCTCGGTTTGGAAAGGCAATATTGGTCATTAGTCAGATCTCTCAATGAATGGACAATGGAATCCTTAAGTTTCAATGCTGGCGGGTATTCTCACATTTGACACCCATGAAAAACATTTTTTCTTACATTTATCAGATAGGCAAATCGTATATTCATGATTATTATAATAGTTTTTCATATTTCTTTAGTGCACGTAGAACTCATTGAATTAAACAATATACTTATTCGTCTATCAATGAATAAACATGCGGTTAATCTTCCACGAAGTCCTTCCATGATGCATAAATTTTGTTAATCGAGACTTTGTATATTATTCATTTTTTGTCTTATTATTCAATCTCTCCAACAAATGCCAGCAGCTTATAAAAATAAGTACTCACAAAACGTAAATTTAGCTGTCCATTAGTGCTTAAAAATCTGACGGTTAACAAATTTCGGTGCTACGGCCTGTCAAGCGGGCAGTGGTTAACCCAAGATACTGCACAAGGAAATCATTTGAAATAGTGATTCAAGATAAAACCAATTAAGATAAAATAAATTCTCTTTCTGTCAATTTGCAGATTCCCAAAAACCTGAGATCGTTGAGTCTCCAAAGAACCAAAGTGTCTTGATCGGTTCCAATGTGACCTTAAGCCGCACAGCTAGGGGTCTCCCGAGGCCAACAATCCGCTTGATAAAGGAAAATGCTTCGTATCCTTTACAGTCTAACCCTAGAGCACGTTTCATTCAAGACCACCGAACCATTCGTAGCCAGGTTTTCATAAATGGAGTGAAGATAGAAGATTATGCCAGAGATCAGTGTCTTGCAAACAACAGCGTTGGAAGAAGCAAATCAGGGGTAGCTGTCTTATAAAAAGGTTAGATATTTCTGGAATAAAAGGGAAAAAATAAAGATCTTGAAGACGGTAACAGCAAGGAATTGACTTTTGGATCAAAATCGCGAAGGTCTGGATTCAAAATGAGTTTACATCCTTTACACTTCTTTCCTATTTTTCTGCTTCTTTTTCTTGTTTTTTCATCCTTTATCAATTGATAATTCTAAATTGCTACACTTATCATTGTCATCATCATTATGATGAAAAAAATCACAATTTCCTCGATTGTGATTGGATTAAAAAACTTCTAGTTTCCACTAATTCACCTAGCAAGTTGTTTTCGGAAAATTTGTTATCGGACAGTTCAATAAGCCAATCATATTCAGAATTTTATTTTAAATCAGCCAATCACATTTAAAATTGTAGTTTAAATCAACCAATCACAATCTTGTCAGTCTTTAAATGCAAATTTCCCTCTCCTTCATAACTTTGCTATTCTTCCTTTCTCGGAAATTGTAATTTTTGATTAATTGGTAATAAGACTCAGTCCTATTACCATTACTTATGATTGTTATTATTGTTGTTGTTATCATTATTAGTACTGTTGTTTTCTCCTGCTTGAAATCTAAGACTACAGGCTTCAGAAAATTGTAAATATTTTTTTATAATTTATCCACAGCAACTCCTATTCCCCCACACCACAAGAACGGAAAGCCAGAAAATTCAGCCTCTTAGACTACTATAATTGCTGTATCATTCACTTTGGTAGCTGCAGTTATGTGTGTATTCACTGGGTTTGTGTGGAATCGGCGTAAAAATCGTGTCTAAGAGGTAAATAATACGTTACGTAACATCCATATGAAGGGTGATGATCTCCTCTGACCGCAGTAGAAGGGAAAGAGTTGGTAATAACGATAATAATAATAATAATAATAATAATAACTATAATAAGCCTTAAAATTTAGGAAGTTTTTCTCGACTCTGAATCTTACTCTCTTATCGAGTAAATGATACATTACATAATATCCCTATGGACGGTGATGATCTCCTCTGACCACAATGGAAGGGAAAAGAGTTGGTAATAATGATAATAATGATAATAACTACAATAAGCCTTAAAATTTAGGAAGTTATTCTCGACTCTGCATCTTACTCTCTCATCGTCACCATGACAAGAAGGAAGAATACAGGAGTGAGAGCAGCAGCCACCACGTATCTTACTCCTCTCATTTGTGGGGAGGATCCTGGTCAGAATTATCCTGAAGAGACTCAGGAAAAGCAGAGAGGAAGTTCCGTATTAAAAAGCCATTGTGCATGGTTTTAGGTCCGGTAACGTAACAACGGACAAGATCTTCAATTTTCGGAAATTACTGTGGATAGGGAAACGCTGTGGAAGATCTTGGAAATGTCTGGGTTTCCAGATAAACTTGTGAACATAATTAAATTTTTCCACGAAGGAATGTTGGAAAAGTGTCAATCGGTGATGAGCCGCTCGCTGCATTTACTGTTAATCATAGGGTTAGACAAGGATGTGTCGATTCTTCATCTATATGACTAAATTTCATTCCTTGTGACTACAGGAAACGATCAGCATTAACCTATAATAGGGGCGTACACCAGGACTGGGACGGATGGATGACTCTTTAACTTGCCCGTCTACTATCTTTAACCAGGACAAGAGAATATTGTAGTAGAGAGCTCTTATTATGCAGACACTTCCGCCCGAGTCGCAACTGATACATATGTTATTGTCGACAGATTTTCCTTTTCTACAGACCTGTTCGGGCTCTGTGTCAATACCTTTAAATCTGAGCTATTGAACCAAGCCTCTCCTAACTGCCCCTAGAAAGCGAGCCGCAAAACATGCTAATTATGAGTGAAGTGTTAAGGGAATAACTCTTCTCAACACTCCGTTTTTTATACTTCACTTTATTAATGACAACCTCTAAGAGTATTAGCTGCGTTAGAATCAATTTCTCAAGACCAGACAACAGTCTTTATAGGTGACAGCAATCATCCCAAGTGTCAGAGAATTTTTAGTAAATGTCCATCAACCTACGACAACCAATCGTGTTAAGCTGCGTGTAACTTTTCATGCATACTCCTTCGACTTATTTATCATTTACAGAAACCAATTTCCTCCTTAATTTTCTTACTGTCATACCTCAGTTCCAGAATAACGAACACAATGTTAGTAATATAAAAATTGTAATTAACAGTCTAGCGAAATCAGAATATGACTTTCTATGAGAACAACCGAGAAAATTATCTTAAAAGGTTGTTACATAACAACAGCGCAAACAGAAATATTTGAAGAAGAAAGGGCGTATCTATGGCGCCGCCTTTCCCATCACTAAAATAACAATTAAATACAAAACAAATTGGATCACAAAAACGATTCTGCGATTCGATGTACGATTAATTCACAATAAGAGAATATACGGACTAAAAAAGCTGATAAGAAGTGTTCAATAAAGTTAAAAATGATTTTCTCTTAATAAATGTTATTGGCAAACGGTTTTTGTAAGTCCTCCGAGCAAGGCGATTTTCCTTATATAAATATTTATGTCTTTAAATTCCCAACACCTGAATACACAATTTATAAGGACACTAATCTTACTTTTGACAATTTTATCGTTGAGAACATGCTATTTGCATATGCTATAGTTAGAACATGCTATTTTATATGCTATAGTTCGCGATTCGTGCGATATCGGCTTTCGGAATTCCCTCGTCAGGTAATGAATTTTCCTATAGAATACGACTCAGCAGATGTTGTATGACGAAACTGAAAGTTGTAATGAAAAGTTCCTGATGAGTTAAAAGTTGGACAAGTGCAAATAGCATGTTCGCATTGCCTGTTTCTGGGAAAATGCTTTTATCAACCAATTTGTGAAACATTATCCGGTGCGTTGGCGCCGCAGATGAATTTGTGCCATAATTCGGTTGTCATCTGATCATCTGAATACATGCAATATGTGTGCCGCTGGTGGAGCATTACTTCATTTCAACGATAAAATTGTCAAAAGTAAAATTAGTGTCCTTTTAAAAATTGTGTATTCAGGTGTTGGGAATTTAAAGACAATAAATATTTATATAAGGAAAATCGACCTGCTCGGAGGACTTACAAAAACCGTTCGTCAATAACATTTATTAAGAGAAAGCAATATTTAACTTTATCCTGAGCGCACTCAAGAAAGCCATTTCAAAGTCAACTGTCAGATCTGTCTGCGTTATCGAAAGGAAGCAAGGTCAGTCGGACACATTTGAATCTTTGACAACTTTACTTGAACCTTGTGCTTCACTTGTTTTTATATTTGGTTTCAAAATTTTTACACAAGCTTCACACTTATCTTAAGAGCAGTATTTCACTGAATTTACAAGCCGTTTATCTTTAACATCTTTTTTCAAATTCCCAAATCATTTGCTCGAGAAGGAAAATAATTTACACCTTTCACCTCTTTGGTGGCAAAACTGAAAGAAGTGAATTGTCCAAGCGAAAGCTCTGAAAGTTTAACATCGCGATTAAAGGTGTTTATTTCTTCTTCTGTATATGTGACAATCGACCCTGTCACTTTTTCTGTTGTCGCTTCTTCGACTTGTTTGGTTGAACTTTGGCTTGCCATTTTATGGGCCGCGTTCACAGGATTTTCTCGCTTTCTCGTTTTCGCGAGCGAAAGAAGTTTTTTTTAATGCCTCTCTAAGAATTTGTTGTTCATTTCAAAACAGGGAAGAACCTCTGGCTCACTTTGAAAAACGCTTTCGATTGTTTTTGGCTCTTCAAAAGGTGAAAATGGTTTTGAAAACACTTTAAAATGACATTGTAGGAAACTTTGTTACAATTTGAGAATAGTTGTTATGTTGTGTTATGTTTACGTAGATGCGAAAAAATATCACTTAGCCTCGTTTTCAACCCGCAATTTCACGCTAAATACTTCGCTTCGTTGACCAATCAGAATGCGAGATAATAATAATGTGATTTTATTTTAAAAAAGGTCGTTTCGAATGACGATTTATTTTTGACCAGGTAAAGAGAGCATAATTTTCTCTCTGACCTCGTGTTGTACAACAGCTTATGATTAATTCCACTATCATCCTTTAAGTGGTATATAAACAAGACTCATAGCAAAACCATAAGGTAAGGTTATGCATTTTTTCTAACAATTTCTTTTTCAAATGATGATTTTATTCAAACTTTATTTCACTGCCAAGTAAAATAAAGTTTGAATAAAGAAATGGAAATATATAAAATTTCTGTTTCGATCGTGGTATTGTTCACAGCGAAGACGAAGACCTATATGCCAAAAAGTTATTTTTCAAAAGAATTTTCAGAAAAATTTATCGTGAAACAAAATCGTTTGACACAATACGTTTATTATCATCACACAGCACAAAGTAGGGTACAAATAACGCGTGAATAGAATACAAATATCCTGCGATAATTTACGGCACAACTCGTGAAAATACTCAGCGATACTACACACCAAAACATCCATCAGCGAGATATATTTATCAGGCATATTCATATGTGAGACGAAATCGCCCCAATGTTTTGAGACAACTGATGAGATCGTAGCTTGTATACTTTTTGGTGGAAAGTATTAGTGGCCATTTTGTCTTCAACATAGTATTCTGACGTCTTGAATTTTTGCTAACGTTTATTCGTAATTGTTTCCTTAATCTACAATGATCAGAGTTTTATAGAGAGATAACTTTAATTTAGGGCAGCCTACGTAATTTGTACTTTATTTAGCGCTTATGGAAAATATTTGTATGAAACATTAAGTTGATGGAAAATGCGTTTATTCAAATTTCCTTCATTGGTAGACAGGGAGATCGATCTCATTATTTGTAATGTTAGCGGGAGTCTACCAGCTGTGTGAATTTGAGCTGGAATATGATATACCTGTTCAGTTATCCGCTAGCTAATCATCAGGGTACATTTGATCGCTTGCATTAGGATGAATTTTTTAGATGACTAATAATTAACGTTACATAAAGAATATGATCTTTTCACAAACAATTATCGCAGGTAGGAAAAAAAATCGACACATTGGGCCTTACGCTATGACATATCTTATCTTTGTTCTGACTATAGGGGGGAGTTTGTCATGTTCACTCACCTATTTCAAAATGTCATTTTTAGTCGCCATCATTCACATATCGAAAAAGGAAAAAATAGAAAGAATCAAAGGGCTCTTGGAGTCAGCTCAGTCATGTTATGGCTTAAGTTTGTATTGATTTCTTGGACTTACTGAATATAGATATAGTTGGATTCGGTTTATGTGAACTTTCAAGACAGCAAAATATTAGTTACGCTCATCTTTCACGATCATTTCCACTATTGTGAAATATTCCTTGATATCTTTTGTTTTAAGTAAAGCAGCCGTTGTGTTTGGTTTTTAACAAAGAGACCACAATCGTTCTTAATAGAATTTCAAGCCTTCATGCAGTCTGATTTTCACATATTATTATTTGCGTAGTCACCAATCAGATGAGAGATTAAACCACCAGAAAAGTAAGCAAATGGCCAGTCACGAAAGCAACGCTTTGCTTTTGGGCCCATCCGCATTAGCAGACAAAACTAGAATTGTTTCGACAAAATTAAAGGACAAATCTTGTGATGACAAATTTTTGCCTCCTCTGTTGCATCCACCCTAAAAATGTCGAAGTTGTCAAAAAGCTACTAAATTCGGTTCACCTCTGGATCTTGAGCGGCCACATGCATATACAACTTCATTATTGGTCTGATGAAGCGGCGACTAGAAAAGTATTCCACTTTTGTAGGTTGCCCCGGCTGAATGAAAATTGTTTCCTTGTTGGTCTTCATAGAGTGGCGCATTCGAGCACCTGTTCTGCTCATACGTCTGGTTGCTATAATTTGCCAATGGATCAAAACTCCAATTACCGGGATTCATCTTAAGTTAAAGTTGTAAAATGTGCGAGTTTCGCAGCGAAGGACAATTACTGCAATCTTTTGGTAAACTGAACCCAGTACCATTACCACACTAATGGTAGCGTTTACCACAAATGATAGACAAGTTCATCACGGTTTTGTTAATTTAGTAGATTTTGCTAAGCTTTTACCCGGGACAAATTTTGTCGACGGAGCGTTTGAAAATTTGTCCACTTCGGCAAAAAATTGTCAAGCCGCGACAAACCAACTGCACTTGTAAAGTGTTGGTGATGATGGAAAATTTGTCTAAATAACCAATTTTGTCGCTAGTGCGGATGACCCTTTCCCTTTTAAAAATTGGCCGTTTCCTCATGTAAGCCAAAAATAATGTAAGGCACATATGTGAAAATCAAAGAGTGTACACCCTGAACGTTGAAAATATATCAAGTCGAAGTTGCAGTTTTGGTCTCGGTCCGCATTTTTGTTGATAAAATGAACACATATCGATTAAAAAGATGAAACATACCGACCACGTGCAAAGATGAGAATTTAAACGGCTCGGGTCGCGGGTCGTTGGTTAACTGTCGCGGGTCGCGGGTAAACTGTCGCGGGTCTCGAAAATTGTCGCGGGTGCAGGAACAATCCGTCTTCGTTTATCATTGCGGTGACCTTACCTGCCCTTCAAAGCCTTCTATCTCTAAACAAGTCGAGGATGTAAGACAGACATTGCGTGACAACCCAGCCCTAACTCCCTCTCAAATTAAAAGTAACGTTATACTGTCGATGATGAAACTAAGAAGTGACTGGGCTTTAATCAAAAAGGTCGCCGTTAAGACACTTGAATAAAAATGGAAGGTCGTTACCGACTGACTCGTAGCAAAACCTTTGTCGATAGGCTGCAAACGGCAAAACGAGAGAAGGAAGACCTCATAATAAATTCAATAGGGACCTTACGATCCGACAACGGCGACGGCGACGGCAACGTGAGAAGTCTGGGTCGAGCGGAGCCACGTCGTGTTGGCGTTCCCGCCAAAATTGAGATTACGAATTTTACGAGCGAGAACGTTGACGACGGTCATTGATGTTTATCGTGTTTAAGTCAACGAAAGTTTTTTAGAAAGCCATGCCAAAGTTCCGTGACACTATTCTCCTGGCTCATGCTTCCCGTTTGATTAACGCTGAAGAATTCGTGCTTCTCTACGATTTACACAAGCCTTAAAATCCGGATTTACCGTACACTAACTACGAGTGTTTCGATCTCGACAAGATGACCGATGATGAATGTAACTAGTACCGCTGCCGACAAAATCTCTCTACTATTTCCTAGTAAACCCAAAAAAATTAAGCTTAATTGTTCTCTTTTTTTGATCGAGAAAAAAGTTGGAAAGTAAGTGATAAGAATGCTCAGTGATAGCGAGTGAAGTACAATCACAAACAAATACAAAGCAAAATAAATCTCTCTCCATTCAGTTTGTGGTCGTATACAAAAGACTCCACGCTCTGTTCGTTTCGGATATTCCAACAAACTAGTATTCTTTAAATTTAGTAGCAAAGTCTCGTTTTTACCTTGATTCATTTGCCATAGTTGGGTTTTAATTTCCACGTTTTCGCACAACGTCAAACAAGGCTTCTAGACGTCCGGGCGTGAAGGGACACCGCCGTCTCAGAAATCTACTCATGCGCAGTACGTAACCGGAAGTAAAAAAGTCCCACGTCGCCGTCGCCGTTGTCGGATCGTAAGGTCCCTAATAGACTCCTCCACAGCCCATCATAGAGCTTACATAGTTAACCAAAGAAAAATTCTAATCATAGAGTAGACATTGGAAAAAGTCCCTCCTGTGATTGTGCTGGAGAAGAAGTATGTAAACATATCATTTGGACAAAGATTTTAGATATATGAAAATTCACATATTTGCACTGCGGTGGAAAGATGAAATTAGGAGATCCTCGCAGCTAAGAACACTGCTGAAACGAATAGTTGTAAATAGGACCTGAAAAAGTTTCAGGCCCGTACGGACATTACTGCCAGAAAACAGTAATCTCTTGCAGCAGCTATTTCTAACTGATAACGAAGCCCTGTCTGTTGTTGGAAATGCAGACTCTTTTATACTGCAGAACCTTGTTTATAAAAGGCCACAACAAAGACAAGAAGAGAAGTAATACAGGACCACGTTTCAAATGACCCTCGAAGTAAAAACCAACAAGTCTGGACTCTAGAAAAGAAGAAGAAAAAAACGAAGACAAGCACCAAGATGCCGGGCTTGTAGAAAAATCCAAAATGACGATGAAGTTACCGTCACCGTTAAAGAGTTTATGTCCCTTATAAACAGAATTTCGTTATAGAAACAATGTTTTATTTTTGTCCGAAGCATCAATGCATAAACAGGATACCACATTGGACCAATTTAAAACCACCGGATAGAATCAGAGCTGACAGTTCATTAACTAACATCACAAAAGCAGCTTTCAAAGATAATGGTTTGACAATTTGCAATTCTGTTGACTGATAATTAAATTTTGAGATCGATGCGTTTGAATTTTTTGTTCATTTCTTCTTCCAAACAATTCGCAATGAAAAAAGAACTTTTACAAAATTTAAGCAATTACAATTTGAAATTTGTCATCAGCTAATTACTTGTTATCAGGTCAAATTAAAAAGTTCAATTTTTTTATTAAAGTTCTATTTTTGGACTCACGACATTTCACTCGCGACCCGCGACAATTTACCCGCGACCCGTGGCACGCGACAATTAGACATTCTCGACTGTACAAAGGCTTGAAATTATATTAACAACGTTTGTGATCAAGAAACGGCCATGGAATATTCCACAATAGTGCAAATAATCGAGAAAGATGATCACGGAAAAGGGATTGCGTGACGCTCGGTAAATGATAAGATGACATGTTATCACGTATGGTGTCACGTATCAGACGAAAAAACAGTATAAATTCTCAGTCTGCTTTTTGTACCCGGTCTGTATTCTGCAGTCTACATTTTGTACTAATCGGATTGGTATTGTTGTTTTTGTTCGAGCGAGACTCAAGTCTGGACCGAAATATTGGAGCTCGAAAAAAAATTTAGTTAGACTATCTTAGCCGCTATGATTGATGTGTGGACTGTATGTTGAAGAGCTCCCAAAGAAAAGCACAGTGATGGAGCAATGATTACTTTATACCAACCGAAGACGAACGCAAATGTGCGGCTCATGCTCTTCCTCCTGGTCGCAGCTTTGGTGTATTAGGACCCAGACTCCCCCTTAAGTGGTGCATGTAACACCTGACTGTAGTTGTTGAGGATCACGAGTCGTAAGCGGAATAAAGCTATCGTTTGAGTTCAATCCGTTGTAATCCTCCGTTGTTTGCCGACTAGATCGGTCACACACATTGGCGACGAGGGTGAAACAAGACAACAAGAAGTCAGCGAGACGAAAAGTTCGCAAGAAACATGGACGATGATGAACGAACATTCGACTGTCATGGGGACAAAACACGCTTGGTTTGCGATGAAAGCGATGACTGACAGTGTTCGAACGATTTGCAGACGGCAAAGGCTTAATTTTAAATGAAGACAACGCGAACAACAGGCAGGAGACGTGCGTTAATGCTCTATCTTGCGGGTCTCGAAGTTCAAGATATTTTCCTTACCGAACACAGGAGATTTGAAGGATTACCGGAAAGCGGTCGCTGCACTGAACGCATACCTCGCTCTCAAAGTCGACACTAAGTATGCTAGACATTGTTTCAGACAGCTAATTCAAGCACCAGGGGAAACAATCCGATAGTTTGCAACCAGTCTCAGAACGAGCATCCAAAGATTGTGACTATGGCGAAGGCACAGATAACCAAATCGTGATGAAATCCTCTGCAAGTGCACCAGCATGTACATAAAGCGGAAAACTCCTGGAAGAACGTCAAGGTATCACTTTAGCTAGAGCGCTTGAAATAGCCGAAAACTGAGAGAAAGTGACACACAGCTTGCTGCAATGACCATAGAAGAAAAGGGAGAGAATTCAGTTAGTGTAAACCGCATAGAGGGAACAAAAATAGGCCATGGCAAGAGAAACCAGTCACGAGGTACCAAAACCGGCCGTAAGAAAAACTTGTCATCGATGTGGTAGAACTGAGCATTTTCGGTCGAGATTCCAACTGTCCAGCAAGAGGTCAATCCTGTCATCGATGTGGGCTGGAAGGAAATTTTCAAGAGCATTGAAGACAAAGCAGAAAGGTGAAGAAAAGCAAAAGCAAACCAAAGCTACAGGAACCTAAGGGAACTGCTGCAAATATGGTTGGTTGCCACCACGAAGAAGAGGAACCAGTGTATGCTTTTACGGTAGGGGAAAAGAATGAGGAGAAAATTGGAGTAAACGTTGGCGGTTGTAAGCTGAACATGATCATAGATTCTGGAGCAAGCCCTAACATCATTGACAAGCAAACATGGGAGTGGTTGAAGGTAAAAACCAACGGTGAAGGTCTTGCGGGCAATCAGCACGGCTTCGAGTAGGAAACTCTATGCCTATGCATTCCCAGACCACCCACCTGAGTGTAATAAGAACATTCTCCTGTGAAGTCCTCTGCAGGAAGCACACTGCTAGTGCTAAGTTTTGTGTGATCAATGGTGAAAGAGACCCATTTCTAGGGTAGGACACTGCAACTAGTCTAGGCGTACTGAAAATAGGGATAGGCATCACTGCAGTAAGTGCAAACCCAAATACCATTGGTGAAGTCCTGCAAAAGAAGACCCAAATGTTTTCAGCGGCGTTGGAAAGTTGACAGAGACAGAGAGAGACAGAGCAGTACAACTCCACATCGACCCAGATGTGAAGCCAGTAGCACAGCCGATGCGGAGGACTCCATTAAGCATGAGATCAAAGTTGGAAGAAAAGATTAAGGAACTCATTGAACTAGACATTATTGAACCTGCACAAGGGCCCTCACCATAGGTTAATCCAATCGTTGTTGTTCCAAAGTCAGGGGGCGACATACGTCTTTGCATTGACATGCCAAGGGTTAATGAGGCGGAGAGCCAGACACCCAATCCCTACTGTTGATGAGATTACTCAGAGCATAAGTGGCAGCAAGGTATTCTCCAAACTTGACCTTAAGTGGAGATACCACCAACTTGAACTTTCCCCAAAATCACGAGAGATTACTACATTTGCTACAGATACAAGAGACTATTGTTTGGTGTTAACTTTGCTTCCAAACAGTATCATTACGAGATCCAGACGGCAGTTGCGGGTATAGAGGGGCAAGAGAACATTTCAGATGAGATCATCTTACAAGGTAAAGACCAGAAAGAACACGATCTGCAGTTGGAGAAAGCCATTGTGAGATGAAAGGAACGTGGACTGACCCCCATTGCAGAAAAGTGCCAGTTTAGCATGGATAAGCTCACATTCTTTGGCATGGTATTGTCCGGGAACGGGCTCAGCTGCACAGAAGAAAAGGTTAAAGCCGTGAAAGAGGCGCGAGAACCTCGAACAGTATCGGAAACCCGAAGTTTTCTCGGGCTTGTAAACTACTGTGGCCGCTTCATACCCGACCTGGCAACGGTCTCTGAGCCCTTACGTTGCCTGACAAAGTCAATTGGCTCGTGCTGAGACTTTGGGATACTTAGACAAAGATGCCCCAACCCTTGTAATTGCTGATGCCAGCCCAGTTGGACTGGGAGCGGTACTCACCCAAAAGCAGAGGAATGGTGACAGAAACCGAGAGAAGATATTCGCAGACAGAGAAAGAGGCGCTGGCGCTCGTATGGGCCTGCGAAAAGTTCCATCCCAATGTGTATGGTGTGCCATTTGATCTTGTTACAATTCACAAGCCGCCGGAAGTTATCTACGGCTGAAGGTCAAAACCCTGTGCACGCATTGAAAGATGGGTGCTACGAATGCAGCCATACAAATTCAAGGTGATGTATGAGCCTGGACCGAGTGACATTGCTGACCTCCTCTCAAGGCTAGTGGGAAATCTCAAAACCACAGCAGTCACTTAGCTGAAGCTGAAGAATATGTCAGATTTGTAGCCATAAATGCGACCCCCTGTGTTATGACTGCACGAGAAGTGGAAAAGGCCTCAGCAATCGATGAGGAACTCTGTGCTGTCAAGGAATGCTTAAACAGAAAACTGTGGAATCAGCTAGCTCACAAGAGATACCTCCCATGTAGTAGTGAACTGTGCAACATGGAATAGTTGATATTAAGAGGGACAAGAATCGTTATCCCGAAGAAACTCAGACCCAGGGTGTTGTCCCTCGCTCACTAAGCTCATCTAGGCATCGTTGGAACCAAACAGAAGTTGCGTAATAAAAGTGGTGGCCCGGGATGGAAAAGGATGCTGAAAAACACTGCAAAACCTGCTTTGGATGTCAGTTAGTCAGCCGTCCCAGCCCACCAGAGCCTATCAGGAGCACAGCATTGTCGACTGGACCATGGAGAGATTTGACATTTGATTTGCTCAGACCACTCCCCACTGGTGAGTCCATACTGGTCGTCGTGTATTACCATAGTCGCCACCACTACACACTACTATAGTCGCTACTACCAGATAGACATCATGAGATCCACAGTTGCCTTTAAAGTCATCTCGAGTCTAGAAGAGATATTTGCAAGACATGGTCTACTGAGAGCCTGACATCTGACAATGGACCACAGTTCGCAGCAACAGAGTTTACAGAGTACACGGAGCAGCAGGGAATCAGACATCACAGAGTAACAGCAAAATGGCCCCAGGCAAATGGAGAAGTTGAGCGCCAAAATGACTCACTTCTGAAAAGGCTCCAAATCGCACATGCTGAAAAGAAGGACTGGAAGAAAGAGTGAATGTTTATCTTGCAGCGTACAGAAGCCTAACTCACTCAACGACTGGTGTAAGCCCATGCCGAGTTGCTCTTCGGACGGAAAATACGTACCAAACTCCCTGAGCTTAGCGATGTATATGTCGAATAAGAAGTGCGTGATAGGGACAATTAACAGAAGAGTAAGAGCAAAGCGTATGCTGACGTGCAGAGAAATGCGAGGTACTCAGAGGTACTCCCTGGAGATCAAGTACTAGTGCAACAAGAGAGGAAAAACAAGCTCACAACCCGTTTTGAACCAAGTCCGTACACTGTGGTAAACAAGCATGGCAAGAGCTTGATCGTACAATCTCCAGGAGGAGCCCAATACTACGCAATGCATCTCATGTAAAGAAACTGCTAGAGAATGGTGATACACATCATAATACACCAAGTATACCGGAAGTGGTGATGACTGGAGAGCCCCCATAAGCAGGATAAACTGACCCCGCAGCAGAGTGTGGTGATACCGGAACCAAATGTTGTTGAGCCTGAAGTTCCACTTAGGAGGTCCCAGAGACACAGAGTGGCCCCAAGCTATCTCAAAGACTATTATACTTAAACTCTAGACACTGAAATCTCAGGGACATTGTTGACTTTGTTGCCAGTCCATGTTTATGTTTATTGGACCAATTCTTGGTTTGTTTCTAATTCTACTAAATGTTATTGTTTTCTATCTAAATGGGGAGGGATATGGTGTATTAGGACCCAGACTCTCCTCAGTGGTGCATGTAATGCCCGACTGTAGTTGTTAAGGACCATGAGTCGTGTAGCGGAATAAACCTATCGTTTAAGGTTTAATCCGTTGTAATCCTCCGTTGTTTGCCGACAAGATCGGTCACAATAACAGCGTGGTGTTGAAATGAACCCGCTATGAGCTTCATCGAAATTAATTTTGGCTTTCACTAAGTGGGGAAGGGTTGCATGTGAGACTACTTCCGTTCACGGTCCACAGTGCAACTTCCGTCTATGGAATACAACTTCCGTCCACGGTCTACAACTTCCGCCAACATCTGCTTTACCACAATACCTCCTTCATTGCTTTCAGCATGAAATGAATTATTCATTGCTTTCAGCATGAATGAGCTAAAAATGAGATAAGCTTGTGGCCTATTTATAAGAAACAAATTGGTTCTTGCTATCGATGAACTATTTGGAAAATGTACAAAAATGATTCTTTCAACTCCCATTGTCATCTCGTTAATACGGTCGCCAAAAGGAAGCATGCATATGACGGATAAAAACTGAACTGGTCAACTTTTTGCTTCCAGGAAAAATAAAAACATGCATATCGCTGTCACTATTTCAGACGACACGACTCATATAATGAGTAAAATTCTCCCTCACTTCTACCTCAGTTTTAAAAGGCAATATTGGTCAATATTCAGATCTTTTAATCTCAATGAATGGACATTGAATCCTTAAGTTTCAATGCTGGCGGGTATTCTCACGTTTGACACTCAACTGAAAACATCTCCTCTTACATTTCTCAACGAGGTTGAGAGATAAATTCAATCTTCCAGAAAGGAGAGTTCTTAGGCACGTGTCCACTTTAAGGACCAGTTACGCGGCTGGATATCTCTCCGTTAACATGTACATTTTTGCCTAATGAAGTTACATTTTCCATGAGCCGAATAACTGACCAAGATGTCTTTTCCTTCAGATGTAGTCCTTCTGGGGCGGAGAAAATAAAATTTAAAAGAAGGCGAATTTACCTATCTTAAATATATGCTACGTGTAAGGTAAAGCTGAAGTTAAGAGGCAAAATTAAAACCACATGTATATGGTAAAATTTTTCTTAAGAACTATGTATTTGAGTTGAAACGAGTTTATGGGAATAAGTTAAAGAAAACAATGAAGTCCTATACTTTTTAGCGGAAGTTTTGTGCAAAATCGCCAAATGTGTAACTCACTTTTTCATTTTCCTTTTCACATCAAATGTGTAACTCACTTTTTCATTTTCCTCTCATTAACTTATTGCACCTAAACTGCCTGAGTTTAGGTGCAAAGTTAATAACAACCTAGTTCGACTTATGGCCTCAATTTACTACGTTCCTCTATAAAATAACATATTTAATTATGAATAAACAATCCTTTTGCAGGCCACTTCAAACATATAAACAACAAATTTGTCAACGTGTCATGATGATGAGTAGCTTTTGGCTTCGAGAAGCGTCAATGTGTTTAGTACTATCAACTCTTACTGGCGCTTTATGGATCCTTCCATTCGTCAAAGGTGAAACATGCGATTCCAAACTCAAGAGTAAGTAGTGTTAACTTCTTTTAAACGTCCTAGTTAAAGAGCATGTTTATGCCAATTTTTCCTTGTGTGCACATTAAATGAATGTGTGTATGTACAGAAACTGTAAAATGGCTACCAAACAAACAGCTCTTAGGCAGAGGATCTAGAGAATGTAGGTATCTTCATCAAAATGTTTAGCATGTGTAGATAAGAAAGGACGTAGGTAAACTCTTGACTAATCCAGCGTTTAAATGCACGCGCGACGTTTCGGCCTTTTTCAGGTGGAACATAAAAGTTAAAAATTAACATTAAAAGCTGCATTATAACTTGATTGGAAAAGAGTTTGTAAATTACACTTATTAAATTTATAAGATAGATTTATTAATAATCTCTCTCGTCGTCGGATAGGCTGTAAAGAGATTGCATATTATTGATTTTTTTAAATTATCGTTTAATTTCTCCAACCCAGTCAGACCCGTTGTGGACATATCTTCAAGTCCAGAAAACAACAGATTACCCTTTGGTGCCTCCGTTACCCTGACTTGTACAGCGGAGCCCAGAACAGGATAAAGGATATCACGATAGATGGGTCAATTATATCGAGTGGTACGATCCACAGAATAAGGAAACTGGAGCTAAGTGCCGGCAGCCTTCAAACATACATGCACACAAACGTAAATTAAGCTGTCCATTAGTGCTTAAAATCTGACAGTTGATAAATTTGGCTGCTACACCTGCCAAGCTGGCAATGGTTACAGAAACCACTGCACAAGGAAATCATTTGAAATAGTGATTCAAGGTAAGCAAACCAGGCTTATAATACCCTTAATAAACAATTAGTCCACCCGCGCTTGTTGGATATGCGATGATAGTGGAATAGTTGTTGAATCAAAAACGCCCTTGGACATTTATACATTAATCTTGCCAACTTTATTTTGTAAGAACAACGGATTGTTACAATGTACAAGAATGCTTCCGGTGTAGCTCGTCTCCGTGCGCGCACACAGTATAATGACCCATAACCTATAATGGCTAAGTCATGAAAACTTTTGAACTGCATTATCCAGAGATCCAGTTTTTGATAATGCGAAGATGTATGTCGAAGATGTTTCATTCAGGAATAAGGAGTCTCAAATAATCAGCCCCTCCTGGAATCAGAAACTCCTGGAATGTATGAACAGGAAAGTCCAATACATAATTCATTGCAAAAGGAAAATTCCGTTGTGTGGCCATTGGCTGACAAGACTCGAAATGTAGAAACAAAGAACGAAATTCTTCACTCAGATAACGATTAAATTTGAATCAGGAGCAATTCGATCGACCTGTCCTGATACATGTCTTATTACTTGATACAGCCGATCCCGTATTGAGCGGCCACTCACTAGGAATGGTGGTGTGACCGCTTAATGTAGATTGACCTCTTAATACAGTTTCCACCGATAGGGGGTATTATAGCAAAAAAAAAAAAAAACAAGCAAAAAACCAAAATCATAACATACACAACGCCACTAACGCCACTGTTATAATTGACCACTTTATGTACAGAATCTCGCTCAAAAACACTGTTTACTTCGATTTTGGGAGAGAGACATGGATGAAAAGTTATTTGAAGGATTATTCTTAATTTTATTTGGGTGGTTCGGCTATAAGTGGCCATTAAAAACGGGTGGAAGGAAATACAAAGAGGCCGTTGGGACTTAGTAAAGGTCGACTGCGACCGCTAAGTAGAGGCAACTGCTTGATACAGGTAAAAATTACAGTGATTACAGGGAAACAAATTGGTACTTTGGCAACTGACAAAAACTAATGCAACCGACTGCTTAACACAGGGGTGGTCGCTGAATACGGTGCTGGCGATACTGAAGCAATATATATTTATTATATGAATTATGTATTTGGGTTGAAACGAGTGTATGGGAATAGGTGAAAGAAAACAATGAAGTCCTATACTTTTTAGGGGAAGTTTTGTGCAAAATCGCCAAATGTGTAACTCACGTTATCATTTTCCTTTGTGTAACTGCCTGACTTTGTAAATTTAGATACAATAAGTTAATGATTCCAAATATTCTTCGGAAGATGAGAAAAGAATTATTTTTTGTGAAACAAAAAAAAAGTAATGATAATTATTAGAATGAAAAAAGGAAGACGCTCACACTCAAGGAGGGTTGGCCTGAAATAGTTCTTTCTTAGTACCTGCATATGCAATTTATCTTCTTGTGTGACACAAAAGTGTGATAATGAAAATATCCTCTTCTTCTGCCGACATTGCTTATTGAATAAGCTTCCTACCAGATTATATCAGTAATAACAGGGGATTTTTATTGCAATGTACGTTTTCCCTACAGGTCCTGCGCCAGAGTTAGTTGGAGTTCTTCGGAACCAAAGCACTGATATAGGAGCCATGTAACTTTCAAATGCACCGCCACAGGTCTTCCTAAACCAAACATCTCATGGATCAAAAACAATGATTCATTTGCCTTACAATCCAACCCAAGGGTTACATTCATTAACAATCCACATTCATTAACAAACCACAAAACCATGCACAGCCAGTTGTTTATTACAAGAGTGAAGAAAGAAGATTTTGGCAAATATCAATGTGAGGCCAAAAACAGTGGTGGTAAAAATTTGTCGTTGCCAGCTTTCTTAACCCCGAAAGGTACAGGTTAGTCATTAATATGCATTATTATTTGTTTTCCTTATCATTTCAAAGTTGAAACTCCACGAAGTCTTCTACTTGCATGTCAACTCAGTCTCCCGATGAAATTCCCCCATCACCAAGTAAGCGAGATATTTCCGTAGATTGTAAAAAACTCTCTGTGTCACCAGAGTATCGAGAGCTAGAAAATAAGCAGTGTTTTCTGTAAAATGCAAAAATTTAAAATTTGTCATTTCAGTTTCACCCGGTCACTGTACCTCCTCAGTCCTCTTATCACCAAGACTCCCCTTTAAGTTTAGTTCTCTTCAAACCGGGTCTTTTAAGCGGCAAAAAAGCCTTGGGCCCCGACTTCCAATAGAAAGATTACCAATGAGACAATTCATAACGTCCCATTCATTCATATCAATTCTTTCTGTGTCAATTTGCAGATGCCCAGAAACCTACGATCGTTGAAGGTCCAAAGAACCAAAGTGTCCTGATCGGTTCCAATGCTACCTTAAGCTGCACTGCTAGGGGTCTCCCAAGGCCAACAATTTACTGGGTAAAGGACAATGCCACATACCCTTCACAGTCTAACCCCAGAGCACGTGTCATTCCTGACGGGCGAACCAATCGCAGCCAGCCTTTTTAAACGAGAGTAGAGATGGAAGACTATGGAAAATCAATGCATTGCAAATAATAGCATTGGAAGAAGCCAATCAGGAGTGGCTGTCTTGAACAGGTTAGATATATATTTTTTTAAATAGAAGGGAAAAAAAAAGCAGGGGAAGAGGGGTCCTTCTTAACTACAAGCGCTGTTGCTAAACACAACCTGTTTGTTGCTGCATTTTTTTTTTATTATTTACCCACAGCAACTCCTACTCCCACCTCATGAACCGAAAGCCAGAAAATTCAGCATCTCAGACAACTGTAGTTGCTACATCATGCACTTTGGTAGCTGCAGTTATTTGTGTAGTCACTTGGTTTTTGTGGAATCGGCGTAAAAACCGTGATAAAGAGGTACATAATGCGTTACGTGACATCTCCACAGAGGGTGATGATCTCCTATGAGCGCGATGGAAAGGAAAAGAGTCGGTAATAATGATAATAATAATAATAATAATAATAATAATAATAATAATAATAATTAACCTATAAATAGGGGCGTACACCAGGACTAGGGACGGATGTGTTATGTGTCTTTAAACTTGCCCGTCTAGTATCTTCAACCAAGACACAGAGGAATATTGTAGTAGAGCGCTTTTATGTATGCAGGACACTTCCGCCCGAGTAGTAAATGATACATATGGTATTGTCGACAGTAATTTTCCTTTTCTACAGACCTGTTTCGGCGGCTCTGTGTCAATACCCTTTCAACTGAGCTATTGAACCAAGCCCTCTCCTAACTGCCCAGAGTAAGCGATGCGTCCAAAACATGATAATTATGAGTGAGATGTGTGTGTTAATGGGAATAAACTCTTCTCAAACACACTCCGTTTTCATACGTTCACTTTATTAATGACAAACCTCTAGGAGTATTAGCTGCGTGTAGAAGATATCAATTTCTCAAGAAAAGGACAAACAGTCTTTATAGGTGACAGCAATCATCCCAAGTGTCAGAGAATTTTTAGTAAATGCTCCATCAACCTACGACAACCAATTCGGTGTTAAGTGCGTGTACTTTTCATTGCATTCCTCCTTCGGACTTATTATCATTTACAGAAAACCAATTTCCCCTTAACTACTTAATGTCATTACCTCAGTTCCTAGAATAACGAACATTATGTTAGTAATATAAAAATTGCAAAGAACAGTCTAGCAGAAATTTTTTCAGAATATGACTTTCTATGAGAACAACCCGAGAAAAATATCTTAAAAGGTTGTTACATACCAACAGCGCAAACAGGGGGAAAAACTATTGAAGAAGAAAGGTGCGTATCTATGGGCGCCGCCTTTCCCATCACTAAAATAAACAAGTAAATACAAAAACAAATTGGATCACAAAAAACGATTTCTGCGATTTCGATGTACGATTAATTCACAATAAAGAGAAATATACGGACCTAAAAAAGCTGCTAAGAAGATGTTCACTAAAAGTTAAAATGATTTTCTCTTAAAATAAATGTTATGATGGCAAACGGTTTTTGTAAGTCCTCCGAGCAGGGCGATTTTTCCTTATATAAATATTTATAGTCTTTTAATTCCCAACACCTGACTACACAATTTTATTCGGACACTAATCTTACTTGTGACAATTTTATCGTTGAGAAAATGCTATTTGCAATATGCTATAGTTAGAACACGCTATTTGTATATGCTATAGCTTCGCCGATTCGTGCGATATCGGCCTTTGGCGGTTTTTCAAGTGCAAACTTGACGCGGGATATTCCCTCGTCAGGTAATGAATTTCCTATTAGAATTGACGGACTCAGACAGATGTGTTATGACGAAACTGAAAGTTGTAATGAAAATTTCTGATGAGTCACAAGGTGGACAAGTGCTAAATAAGCATGTTCGCATTGCCTGTTTCTGGGAAAATGCTTTTATCAACCAATTTGGTGCGTTGGCGCTGCAGCTGAATTGTGCCATAATTCGGTGTAATTATGATCATATGAATACATGCAATATGTGTGCCGGCTGGTGGAGCATTACTTCATTTCAACGATTAAAATTGTCAAAAGTAACCTTAGTGTCATTTTAAAAATTGTGTATTAAGGTGTTGGGAATTTAAAGACAATAAATATTTATATAAGGAAATTCGCCCTGCTCGGAGGGACTTACAAAAACCGTTCGTCAATAACATTTATTAAGAGAAAGCAATATTTAACTTTATCCTGAGCGACACTTCAAAGGGGAAAGCCATTCAAGAGCTTAACCTGTCGAATCTGTACTGCGTTAGCGAATAGGAAGCATAGGTCAGTCGGACACATTGAATCTTTGACAACTTTACTTGAACCTTAGGCGTGTTCACTTGTTGTTATATTTGGTTTCAAAATTTTTACACAAGCTTCACACTTCTCTAAGAAACAGTATTTCACTGAATTTACAAGCCGTTTATCTTTAACATCTTTTTTCAAATCTCCCAAATCATTTGCTCGAGACGGAAAATAATTTACACCTTTCACCTCTTTGGTGGCCAAAAACATGAAAGAAGTGAATTGTCACGCCCCGCGTGAAAGAGCTCTTGAAAGTTTACCATCGCGATTACGGTTGTTTATTTCTTTTTTGTATGATGTGACAATCGACCCTACGTCACTTTTTCTGTTGTCGCTTCTTTTCGACTTGTTTGGTTGTAAATTTGGCTTGCCATTTTATGGGGCCGCGTTCACAGGATTTTCTCGCTTTCTCGTTTTCGCGAGCGCGAAAGAAGTTTTTTGTAATGCCCATCTCTAAGGAATTTGTTGTTCATTTCAAAAACATGGGAGGATAGAACCTCTGGCTCACTTTGAAAAAACGCTTTCGATTGTGTTTGGCTCCTTTCCAAAAGTGTGAAAATGGTTTTGAAAACACTTTAAAATGACATTGTAGGAAACTTTGTTACAATTTGCGAATAGTGTGTTAGTTTGTGTTATGTTTACGTAGATTCGGAAAAAATATCACTTAGCCTCGTTTTTCCCAACCCCGCAATTTCACGCTAAATACTTGGCTACGTTGGACCAATATCAGAAGGCGAGATAATATAATGTGATTTTATTTAAAAAACGGGTCGTTTCGAATGACGGTGTTATTTTTGAGGCCAGGTAAAGAGAGCATGAATTTTCTCTAGACCTCGTGTGGTACAACAGCTTATGATTAATTGTCCACTCTATCCTTTAACGTGTCTATATAAACAAGATCTCATAGCAAAACCCCATAAGGTAAGGTTAGCAGTTTTTTCTAACAATTTCTTTTCAACTGATGATTTTATTCACACTTTATTTCACTGCCAAGTAACATAAAGTTTGGAATACAAGAAATGGAAATATATAAAAAATTTCTGTTTCGATCGTGGTATATTGTTCACAGCGAAGACGACGACCTATATGCCCCAAAAAGTTATTTTAAAAAGAATTTTCAGAAAAATTTATCGTGAAACAAAATCGTTTGACACAATACGTTATTATCAATCACACTAGCACAAAAGTAGAGTACAAATAACGCGTGAATAGAGTATTCATAATATCCTGTCGATAATTTACGGTCACAACTCGTGAAAAATACCTCAGCGATACTACACACCAAAACCATCCAGTCAGGCGAGATATATTTATAAGGCATATTCATATTGTGGACGAAATCGGCCCCACGATGTTTGAGACAAACTGATGAGATCGTAGCTTGTATACTTTTTGGTGGAAAGCTATTAGTGGCATTTTGTCTTCAACATCATATTTTTTTTTTGACGTCTTGAATTTTGCTAACGTTTATTCGTAATTGTTCCTTAATCTACAATGATCAGAGTTTTATAGAGAGCTAACTTTAATTTAGGGCAGCCTACGTAATTTGTACTTTTATTTAGCGCTTATGGAAAATATTTGTATGTGAAACATTAAGTTAATGGAAAATGCTGTTTATTCAAATTTCCTTCATTGCGTAGACAGGGGAGCGATCGATCTTTATTTGTAAGGTTCGCGGGAGGTCTAACAGCTGTGTGAATTTGAGCTGGAAATAGATTATATCCTGTTCAGTATCCGCTAGCTAATCATACAGGAGTACATTTGATCGCTTGCATTAGGATGCATTTTTTTAGTATGACTAATAATTAAAGTTACATAAAGAATATGATCTTTTCACAAACAATTATCACGCGAGGGTAGGGAAAAAAAATCGACACATTGGGCCTTACGCTATGACCATATCTTATCTTTGTTCTGACTATAGGGTGGAGTTTGTCATGTTCACTCACCTATTTCAAAATGTCATTTTTAGTCGCCATCATTCACATAGCGAAAAAGGAAAAAATAGAAAGAATCAAAGGGCTCTTGGAGTCAGCTCAGTCATGTTATGGCTTAAGTTTGTATTGATTTCTTGGACTACTGAATATAGATATAGTTGGATTCGGTTTATGTGAACTTTCAAGACAGCAAAATATTAGTTACGCTCATCTTTCACGATCATTTCCACTATTGTGAAATATTCCGAGATCTTTTGTTTTAAGTAAGCAGCCGTGTGTGGTTGGTTTTTAACAAAGAGACCACAATCGTCTTATAGAATTTCAAGCCTTCATGCAGTCTGATTTTCACATATTAGTATTTGCGTAGTCACCAATCAGATGAGAGATTAAACCACCAGAAAAGTAAACAAATGGCCAGTCACGAAAGCAACGCTTTGCTTTTGGGCCCATCCGCATTAGCAGACAAAACTAGAATTGTTTCGACAAAAGAAAGGACAAATCTTGTGATGACAAATTTTTGCCTCCTCTGTTGCATCCACCCTAAAAATGTCGAAGTTGTCAAAAGCTACTAAATTCGGTTCACCTCTGGATCTTGAGCGGCCACATGCAAACAACTTCATTATTGGTCTGATGAAGCGGCGACTAGAAAAGTACTCCACTTTTGTAGGTTGCCCCGGCTGAATGAAAAATGTTTCATTGTTGGTCTTCATAGAGTGGCGCATTCGAGCACCTGTTCTGCTCATACGTCTGGTTGCTATAATTTGCCAATGGATCAAAACTCCAATTACAGGGATTCATCTTAAGTTAAAGTTGTAAAATGTGCGAGTTTCGCAGCGAAGGACAATTACTGCAATCTTTTGGTAAACTGAACCCAGTACCATTACCACACTACTGGTAGCGTTTACCACAAATGATAGACAAGTTCATCACGGTTTTGTTAATTAGTAGATTTTGCTAAGCTTTTACCGGGACAAATTTTATCGACGGAGCGTTTGAAAATTTGTCCACTTCGGCAAAAAATTGTCAAGCCGCGACAAACCAACTGCACTTGTAAGTGTTGGTGATGATGGAAAATTTGTCTAAATAACCAATTTTGTCGCTAGTGCGGATGACCCTTTCCCTTTTAAAAATTGGCCGTTCCCTCATGTAAGCCAAAAATAATGATAGGCACATATGTGAAAATCAACGAGTGTACACCCTGAACGTTGAAAATATATCAAGTCGAAGTTGCAGTTTTGGTCTCGGTCCGCATTTTTGTTGATAAAATGAACACATATCGATTAAAAAGATGAAACATACCGACCACGTGCAAAGATGAGAATCTAAACGGCTCGGGTCGCGGGGTTGGTTAACTGTCGGGGTCGAGGGTAAACTGTCGCGGGTCTCAAAAATTGTCGCGGGTGCAGGAACAATCCGTCTTCGTTTATCATTGCGGTGACCTTACCTGCCCTTCAAAGCCTTCTATCTCTAAACAAGTCGAGGATGTAAGACAGACATTGCGTGACAACCCAGCCCTAACTCCCTCTCAAATTAAAGTAACGTTATACTGTCGATGATGAAACAAAGAAGTGACTGGGCTTTAATCAAAAAGGTCGCCGTTAAGACCTGAATAAAAATGGAAGGTCGTTACCGACTGACTCGTAGCAAAACCTTTGTCGATAGGCTGCAAACGGCAAAACGAGAGAAGGAAGACCTCATAATAAATTCAATAGGGACCTTACGATCCGACAACGGCGACGGCGACGGCAACGTGAGAAGTCTGGGTCGAGCGGGGCCACGTCGTGTTGGCGTTCCCGCCAAAATTGAGATTACGAATTTTACGAGCGAGAACGTTGACGACGGTCATTGATGTTTATCGTGTTTAAGTCAACGAAAGTTTTTTAGAAAGCCATGCCAAAGTTCCGTGACACTATTCTCCTGGCTCATGCTTCCCGTTTGATTAACGCTGAAGAATTCGTGCTTCTCTACGATTTACACAAGCCTTAAAATCCGGATTTACCGTACACTAACTACGAGTGTTTCGATCTCGACAAGATGACCGATGATGAATGTAACTAGTACCGCTGCCGACAAAATCTCTCTACTATTTCCTAGTAAACCCAAAATAAAATTAAGCTTAATTGTTCTCCTTTTCTGATCGAGAAAAAAGTTGGAAAGTAAGTGATAAGAAAGCTCAGTGATAGCGAGTGAAGTACAATCACAAACAAATACAAAGCAAAATAAATCTCTCTCCATTCAGTTTGTGGTCGTATACAAAAGACTCCACGCTCTGTTCGTTTCGGATATTTCCAACAAACTAGTATTCTTTAAATTTAGTAGCAAAGTCTCGTTTTTACCTTGATTCATTTGCCATAGTTGGGTTTTAATTTCCACGTTTGCGCACAACGTCAAACAAGGCTTCTAGACGTCCGGGCGTGAAGGGACACCGCCGTCTCAGAAATCTACTCATGCGCAGTACGTAACCGGAAGTAAAAAAGTCCCACGTCGCCGTCGCCGTTGTCGGATCGTAAGGTCCCTAATAGACTCCTCCACAGCCCATCATAGAGCTTACATAGTTAACCAAAGAAAAAATTCTAATCATAGAGTAGACATTGGAAAAAGTCCCTCCTGTGATTGTGCTGGAGAAGAAGTATGTAAACATATCATTTGGACAAAGATTTTAGATATATGAAAATTCACATATTTGCACTGCGGTGGAAAGATGAAATTAGGAGAATCCTCGCAGCTAAGAACACTGCTGAAACGAATAGATGTAAATAGGACCTGAAAAAGTTTCAGGCCCGTACGGACATTACTGCCAGAAAACAGTAATCTCTTGCAGCAGCTATTTCTAACTGATAACGAAGCCCTGTCTGTTGTTGGAAATGCAGACTCTTTTATACTGCAGAACCTTGTTTATAAAAAGGCCACAACAAAGACAAGAAGAGAAGTAATACAGGACCACGTTTCAAATGACCCTCGAAGTAAAAACAACAAGTCTGGACTCTAGAAAAGAAGAAGAAAAAAACGAAGACAAGCACCAAGATGCCGGGCTTTGTAGAAAAATCCAAAATGACGATGAAGTTACCGTCACCGTTAAAGAGTTATGTCCCTTATAAACAGAATTTCGTTATAGAAACAATGTTTTATTTTGTCCGAAGCATCAATGCATAAACAGGATACCACATTGGACCAATTTAAAACCACCGGATAGAATCAGAGCTGACAGTTCATTAACTAACATCAAAAAGCAGCTTTCAAAGATAATGGTTGACAATTTGCAATTCTGTTGACTGATAATTAAATTTTGAGATCGATGCGTTGAATTTTTGTTCATTTCTTCTTCCAAACAATTCGCAATGAAAAAGAACTTTTACAAAATTTAAGCAATACAATTTGAAATTTGTAATTACTTGTTATCAGGTCAAATAAAAAAGTTCAATTTTTTTTATTAAAGTTCTATTTTGGACTCACGACATTTCACTCGCGACCCGCGACAATTTACCCGCGACCTGTGGCACGCGACAATTAGACATTCTCGACTGTACAAAGGCTTGAAACTATATTAACAACGTTTGTGATCAAGAAACGGCCATGGAATATTCCACAATAGTGCAAATAATCGAGAAGATGATCACGGAAAAGGGATTGCGTGACGCTCGGTAAATGATAGATGACATGTTATCACGTATGGTGTCACGTATCAGACGAAAAAACAGTATAAATTCTCAGTCTGCTTTTTGTACCGGTCTGTATTCTGCAGTCTACATTTTGTACTAATCGGATTGGTATTGGTTGTTTTTGTTCGAGCGAGACTCAAGTCTGGACCGAAATTTTGGAGCTCGAAAAAAAATTTAGTTAGACTATCTTAGCCGCTATGATTGATGTGTGGACTGTATGTTGAAGAGCTCCCAAAGAAAAGCACAGTGATGGAGCAATGATTACTTTATACCAACCGAGGACGAACGCAAATGTGCGGCTCATGCTCTTCCTCCTGGTCGCAGCTTTGGTGTATTAGGACCCAGACTCCCCCTTAAGTGGTGCATGTAACACCTGACTGTAGTTGTTGAGGATCACGAGTCGTAAGCAGAATAAAGCTATCGTTTGAGTTCAATCCGTTGTAATCCTCCGTTGTTTGCCGACTAGATCGGTCACAACATTGGCGACGAGGGTGAAACAAGACACCAAGAAGTCAGCGAGACGAAAAGTTCGCAAGAAACATGGACGATGATGAACGAACATTCGACTGTCATGGGACAAAAAACACGCTTGGTTTGCGATGAAAGCGATGACTGACAGTGTTCGAACGATTTGCAGACGGCAAAGGCTTAATTTTAAATGAAGACAACGCGAACAACAGGCAGGAGACGTGCGTTAATGTATCTTGCGGGTCTCGAAGTTCAAGATATTTTCCTTACCGAACACAGGAGATTTGAAGGATTACCGGAAAGCGGTCGCTGCACTGAACGCATACCTCGCTCTCAAAGTCGACACTAAGTATGCTAGACATTGTTTCAGACAGCTAATTCAAGCACCAGGGGAAACAATCCGATAGTTTGCAACCAGTCTCAGACGAGCATCCAAAGATTGTGACTATGGCGAAGGCACAGATAACCAAATTCGTAATGAAATCCTCTGCAAGTGCACCAGCATGTACATAAAGCGAAAACTCCTGGAAGAACGTCAAGGTATCACTTTAGCTAGAGCGCTTGAAATAGCCGAAAACTGAGAGAAAGTTGACACACAGCTTGCTGCAATGACCATAGAAGAAAAGGGAGAGAATTCAGTTAGTGTAAACCGCATAGAGGGAACAAAAATAGGCCATGGCAAGAGAAACCAGTCACGAGGTACCAAAACCGGCCGTAAGAAAACTTGTCATCGATGTGGTAGAACTGAGCATTTCGGTCGAGATTCCAACTGTCCAGCAAGAGGTCAATCCTGTCATCGATGTGGGCCGGAAGGAAATTTTCAAGAGCATTGAAGACAAAGCAGAAAGGTGAAGAAAAGCAAAAGCAAACCAAAGGCTACAGGAACCTAAGGGAACTGCTGCAAATATGGTTGGTTGCCACCACGAAGAAGAGGAACCAGTGTATGCTTTTACGGTAGGGGAAAAGAATGAGGAGAAAATTGGAGTAAACGTTGGCGGTTGTAAGCTGAACATGATCATAGATTCTGGAGCAAGCACTAACATCATTGACAAGCAAACATGGGAGTGGTTGAAGAAAAACAAAGTGAAGTGCGAATCAGCACGCTCGAGTAGGAAACTCTATGCCTATGCATCCCAGACACCACTTGATGTAATAAGAACATTCTCCTGTGAAGTCTCTGCAGGAAGCAACACTGCTAGTGCTACGTTTTGTGTGATCAATGGTGAAAGAGACCCATTTCTAGGGTAGGACACTGCAACTAGTCTAGGCGTACTGAAAATAGGGATAGGCATCACTGCAGTAAGTGCAAACCCAAATACCATTGGTGAAGTCCTGCAAAAGAAGACCCAATGTTTCCAGCGGCGTTGGAAAGTTGACAGAGACAGAGAGACAGAGCAGTACAACTCCACATCGACCCAGATGTGAAGCCAGTAGCACAGCCGATGCGGAGGACTCCATTAAGCATGAGATCAAAGTTGGAAGAAAAGATTAAGGAACTCATTGAACTAGACATTATTGAACCTGCACAAGGGCCCTCACCATAGGTTAATCCAATCATTGTTGTTCCAAAGTCAGGGGGCGACATACGTCTTTGCATTGACATGCCAAGGGTTAATGAGGCGGAGAGCCAGACACCCAATCCCTACTGTTGATGAGATTACTCAGAGCATAAGTGGCAGCAAGGTATTCTCCAAACTTGACCTTAAGTGGAGATACCACCAACTTGAACTTTCCCCAAAATCACGAGAGATTACTACATTTGCTACAGATACAAGAGACTATTGTTTGGTGTTAACTTTGCTTCCAAACAGTATCATTACGAGATCCAGACGGCAGTTGCGGGTATAGAGGGGCAAGAGAACATTTCAGATGAGATCATCTTACAAGGTAAAGACCAGAAAGAACACGATCTGCAGTTGGAGAAAGCCATTGTGAGATGAAAGGAACGTGGACTGACCCCCATTGCAGAAAAGTGCCAGTTTAGCATGGATAAGCTCACATTCTTTGGCATGGTATTGTCCGGGAACGGGCTCAGCTGCACAGAAGAAAAGGTTAAAGCCGTGAAAGAGGCGCGAGAACCTCGAACAGTATCGGAAACCCGAAGTTTTCTCGGGCTTGTAAACTACTGTGGCCGCTTCATACCCGACCTGGCAACGGTCTCTGAGCCCTTACGTTGCCTGACAAAGTCAATTGGCTCGTGCTGAGACTTTGGGATACTTAGACAAAGATGCCCCAACCCTTGTAATTGCTGATGCCAGCCCAGTTGGACTGGGAGCGGTACTCACCCAAAAGCAGAGGAATGGTGACAGAAACCGAGAGAAGATATTCGCAGACAGAGAAAGAGGCGCTGGCGCTCGTATGGGCCTGCGAAAAGTTCCATCCCAATGTGTATGGTGTGCCATTTGATCTTGTTACAATTCACAAGCCGCCGGAAGTTATCTACGGCTGAAGGTCAAAACCCTGTGCACGCATTGAAAGATGGGTGCTACGAATGCAGCCATACAAATTCAAGGTGATGTATGAGCCTGGACCGAGTGACATTGCTGACCTCCTCTCAAGGCTAGTGGGAAATCTCAAAACCACCAGCAGTCACTTAGCTGAAGCTGAAGAATATGTCAGATTTGTAGCCATAAATGCGACCCCCTGTGTTATGACTGCACGAGAAGTGGAAAAGGCCTCAGCAATCGATGAGGAACTCTGTGCTGTCAAGGAATGCTTAAACAGAAAACTGTGGAATCAGCTAGCTCACAAGAGATACCTCCCATGTAGTAGTGAACTGTGCAACATGGAATAGTTGATATTAAGAGGGACAAGAATCGTTATCCCGAAGAAACTCAGACCCAGGGTGTTGTCCCTCGCTCACTAAGCTCATCTAGGCATCGTTGGAACCAAACAGAAGTTGCGTAATAAAGTGTGGTGGCCCGGGATGGAAAAGGATGCTGAAAAACACTGCAAAACCTGCTTTGGATGTCAGTTAGTCAGCCGTCCCAGCCCACCAGAGCCTATCAGGAGCACAGCATTGTCGACTGGACCATGGAGAGATTTGACATTTGATTTGCTCAGACCACTCCCCACTGGTGAGTCCATACTGGTCGTCGTGTATTACCATAGTCGCCACCACTACACTACTATAGTCGCTACTACCAGATAGACATCATGAGATCCACAGTTGCCTTTAAAGTCATCTCGAGTCTAGAAGAGATATTTGCAAGACATGGTCTACCTGAGAGCCTGACATCTGACAATGGACCACAGTTCGCAGCAACAGAGTTTACAGAGTACACGGAGCAGCAGGGAATCAGACATCACAGAGTAACAGCAAAATGGCCCCAGGCAAATGGAGAAGTTGAGCGCCAAAATGACTCACTTCTGAAAAGGCTCCAAATCGCACATGCTGAAAAGAAGGACTGGAAGAAAGAGTTGAATGTTTATCTTGCAGCGTAAAGAAGCCTAACTCACTCAACGACTGGTGTAAGCCCATGCCGAGTTGCTCTTCGGACGGAAAATACGTACCAAACTCCCTGAGCTTAGCGATGTATATGTCGAATAAGAAGTGCGTGATAGGGACAATTAACAGAAGAGTAAGAGCAAAGCGTATGCTGACGTGCAGAGAAATGCGAGGTACTCAGAGGTACTCCCTGGAGATCAAGTACTAGTGCAACAAGAGAGGAAAAACAAGCTCACAACCCGTTTTGAACCAAGTCCGTACACTGTGGTAAACAAGCATGGCAAGAGCTTGATCGTACAATCTCCAGGAGGAGCCCAATACTACGCAATGCATCTCATGTAAAGAAACTGCTAGAGAATGGTGATACACATCATAATACACCAAGTATACCGGAAGTGGTGATGACTGGAGAGCCCCATAAGCAGGATAAACTGACCCCGCAGCAGAGTGTGGTGATACCGGAACCAAATGTTGTTGAGCCTGAAGTTCCACTTAGGAGGTCCCAGAGACACAGAGTGGCCCCAAGCTATCTCAAAGACTATTATACTTAAACTCTAGACACTGAAATCTCAGGGACATTGTTGACTTTGTTGTCAGTCCATGTTTATGTTTATTGTACCAATTCTTGGTTTGTTTCTAATTCTACTAAATGTTATTGTTTTCTATCTAAATGGGGAGGGATATGGTGTATTAGGACCCAGACTCTCCTCAGTGGTGCATGTAATGCCCGACTGTAGTTGTTAAGGACCATGAGTCGTGTAGCGGAATAAACCTATCGTTTAAGGTTTAATCCGTTGTAATCCTCCGTTGTTTGCTGACAAGATCGGTCACAATAACAGCGTGGTGTTGAAATGAACCCGCTATGAGCTTCATCGAAATTAATTTTGGCTTTCACTAAGTGGGGAAGGGTTGCATGTGAGACTACTTCCGTTCACGGTCCACAGTGCAACTTCCGTCTATGGAATACAACTTCCGTCCACGGTCTACAACTTCCGCCAACATCTGCTTTACCACAATACCTCCTTCATTGCTTTCAGCATGAAATGAACTATTCATTGCTTTCAGCATGAATGAGCTAAAAATGAGATAAGCTTGTGGCCTATTTATAAGAAACAAATTGGCTGTTCTTGCTATCGATGAACTATTTGGAAAATGTACAAAAATGATTCTTTCAACTCCCATTGTCATCTCGTTAATACGGTCGCCAAAATGAAGCATGCATATGACGGATAAAAACTGAAGTGGTCAACTTTTTGCTTCCAGGAAAAATAAAAACATGCATATCGCTGTCACTATTTCAGACGACACGACTCATATAATGAGTAAAATTCTCCCTCACTTCTACCTCAGTTTTAAAAGGCAATATTGGTCAATATTCAGATCTTTTAATCTCAATGAATGGACACTGAATCCTTAAGTTTCAATGCTGGCGGGTATTCTCACGTTTGACACTCAACTGAAAACATCTCCTCTTACATTTCTCAACGAGGTTGAGAGATAAATTCAATCTTCCAGAAACGAGAGTTCTTAGGCACGTGTCCACTTTAAGGACCAGTTACGCGGCTGGATATCTCTCCGTTAACATGTACATTTTTGCCTGATGAAGTTACATTTTCCATGAGCCGAATAACTGACCAAGATGTCTTTTCCTTCAGATGTAGTCCTTCTGGGGCGGAGAAAATAAAATTTTAAAAGAAGGCGAATTTACCTATCTTAAATATATGCTACGTGTAAGGTAAAGCTGAAGTTAAGAGGCAAAATTAAAACCACATGTATATGGTAAAATTTTTCTTAAGAACTATGTATTTGAGTTGAAACGAGTTTATGGGAATAAGTTAAAGAAAACAATGAAGTCCTATACTTTTTAGCGGAAGTTTTGTGCAAAATCGCCAAATGTGTAACTCACTTTTTCATTTTCCTCTGTGTAACTGCCTGAGTTTAGGTGCAATAAGTTAATAACAACCTATTTCGACTTATGGCCTCAATTTACTACGTTCCTCTATAAAATAACATATTTAATTATGAATAAACAATCCTTTTGCAGGCCACTTCAAACATATAAACAACAAATTTGTCAACGTGTCATGATGATGAGTAGCTTTTGGCTTCGAGAAGCGTCAATGTGTTTAGTACTATCAACTCTTACTGGCGCTTTATGGATCCTTCCATTCGTCAAAGGTGAAACATGCGATTCCAAACTCAAGAGTAAGTAGTGTTAACTTCTTTTAAACGTCCTAGTTAAAGAGCATGTTTATGCCAATTTTTCCTTGTGTGCACATTAAATGAATGTGTGTATGTACAGAAACTGTAAAATGGCTACCAAACAAACAGCTCTTAGGCAGAGGATCTAGAGAATGTAGGTATCTTCATCAAAATGTTTAGCATGTGTAGATAAGAAAGGACGTAGGTAAACTCTTGACTAATCCAGCGTTTAAATGCACGCGCGACGTTTCGGCCTTTTTCAGGTGGAACATAAAAGTTAAAAATTAATATTAAAAGGCTGCATTATAACTTGATTGGAAAAGAGTTTGTAAATTACACTTATTAAATTTATAAGATAGATTTATTAATAATCTCTCTCATCGTCGGATAGGCTGTAAAGAGATTGCATATTATTGATTTTTTTAAATTATCGTTTAATTTCTCCAACCCAGTCAGACCCGTTGTGGACATATCTTCAAGTCCAGAAAACAACAGATTACCCTTTGGTGCCTCCGTTACCCTGACTTGTACAGCGGAGCCCAGAGCACAGGATAAAGGATATCACGATAGATGGGTCAATTATATCGAGTGGTACGATCCACAGAATAAGGAAACTGGAGCTAAGTGCCGGCAGCCTTCAAACATACATGCACACAAACGTAAATTAAGCTGTCCATTAGTGCTTAAAAATCTGACAGTTGATAAATTTGGCTGCTACACCTGCCAAGCTGGCAATGGTTACAGAAACCACTGCACAAGGAAATCATTTGAAATAGTGATTCAAGGTAAGCAAACCAGGCTTATAATACCCTTAATAAACAATTAGTCCACCCGCGCTTGTTGGATATGCGATGATAGTGGAATAGTTGTTGAATCAAAAACGCCCTTGGACATTTATACATTAATCTTGCCAACTTTATTTTGTAAGAACAACGGATTGTTACAATGTACAAGAATGCTTCCGGTGTAGCTCGTCTCCGTGCGCGCACACAGTATAATGACCCATAACCTATAATGGCTAAGTCATGAAAACTTTTGAACTGCATTATCCAGAGATCCAGTTTTTGATAATGCGAAGATGTATGTCGAAGATGTTTCATTCAGGAAAAAGGAGTCTCAAATAATCAGCCCCTCCTGGAATCAGAAACTCCTTTGAATGTATGAACAGGAAAGTCCAATACATAATTCATTGCAAAAGGAAAATTCCGTTGTGTGGCCATTGGCTGACAAGACTCGAAATGTAGAAACAAAGAACGAAATTCTTCACTCAGATAACGATTAAATTTGAATCAGGAGCAATTCGATCGACCTGTCCTGATACACGTCTTATTACTTGATACAGCCGATCCCGTATTGAGCGGCCACTCACTAGGAATGGTGGTGTGACCGCTTAATGTAGATTGACCTCTTAATACAGTTTCCACCGATAGGGGGTATTATAGCAAAAAAAAAAAAAACAAGCAAAAAACCAAAATCATAACATACACAACGCCACTAACGCCACTGTTATAATTGACCACTTTATGTACAGAATCTCGCTCAAAAACACTGTTTACTTCGATTTTGGGAGAGAGACATGGATGAAAAGTTATTTGAAGGATTATTCTTAATTTTATTTGGGTGGTTCGGCTATAAGTGGCCATTAAAAAACGGGTGGAAGGAAATACAAAGAGGCCGTTGGGACTTAGTAAAGGTCGACTGCGACCGCTAAGTAGAGGCAACTGCTTGATACAGGTAAAAATTACAGTGATTACAGGGAAACAAATTGGTACTTTGGCAACTGACAAAAACTAATGCAACCGACTGCTTAACACAGGGGTGGTCGCTGAATACGGTGCTGGCGATACTGAAGCAATATATATTTATTTATATGAATTATGTATTTGGGTTGAAACGAGTGTATGGGAATAGGTGAAAGAAAACAATGAAGTCCTATACTTTTTAGGGGAAGTTTTGTGCAAAATCGCCAAATGTGTAACTCACGTTATCATTTTCCTTTGTGTAACTGCCTGACTTTGTAAATTTAGATACAATAAGTTAATGATTCCAAATATTCTTCGGAAGATGAGAAAAGAATTATTTTGTGAAACAAAAAAAAGGTAATGATAATTATTAGAATGAAAAAAGGAAGACGCTCACACTCAAGGAGGGTTGGCCTGAAATAGTTCTTTCTTAGTACCTGCATATGCAATTTATCTTCTTGTGTGACACAAAAGTGTGATAATGAAAATATCCTCTTCTTCTGCCGACATTTGCTTATTGAATAAGCTTCCTACCAGATTATATCAGTAATAACAGGGGATATTTATTGCAATGTACGTTTTCCCTACAGGTCCTGCGCCAGAGTTAGTTGGAGTTCTTCGGAACCAAAGCACTGATATAGGAGCCAATGTAACTTTCAAATGCACCGCCACAGGTCTTCCTAAACCAAACATCTCATGGATCAAAAACAATGATTCATTTGCCTTACAATCCAACCCAAGGGTTACATTCATTAACAATCCACATTCATTAACAAACCACAAAACCATGCACAGCCAGTTGTTTATTACAAGAGTGAAGAAAGAAGATTTTGGCAAATATCAATGTGAGGCCAAAAACAGTGGTGGTAAAAATTTGTCGTTGCCAGCTTTCTTAACCCCGAAAGGTACAGGTTAGTCATTAATATGCATTATTGTTTGTTTTCCTTATCATTTCAAAGTTGAAACTCCACGAAGTCTTCTACTGGCATGTCAACTCAGTCTCCCGATGAAATTCCCCCATCACCAAGTAAGCGAGATATTTCCGTAGATTGTAAAAAACTCTCTGTGTCACCAGAGTATCGAGAGCTAGAAAATAAGCAGTGTTTTCTGTAAAATGCAAAATTTAAAATTTGTCATTTCAGTTTCACCCGGTCACTGTACCTCCTCAGTCCTCTTATCACCAAGACTCCCCTTTAGTTCTCTTCAAACCGGGTCTTTTAAGCGGCAAAAAAGCCTTGGGCCCCGACTTCCAATAGAAAGATTACCAATGAGACAATTCATAACGTCCCATTCATTCATATCAATTCTTTCTGTGTCAATTTGCAGATGCTCAGAAACCTACGATCGTTGAAGGTCCAAAGAACCAAAGAGTCATGATTGGTTCCAATGCTACCTTAAGCTGCACTGCTAGGGGTCTCCCAAGGCCAACAATTTACTGGGTAAAAGACAATGCCACATACCCTTCACAGTCTGACCCCAGAGCACGTGTCATTCCTGACGGGCGAACCAATCGCAGCCACCTTTTTATAACGAGAGTAGAGATGGAAGACTATGGAAAATATCAATGCATTGCAAATAATAGCATTGGAAGAAGCCAATCAGGAGTGGCTGTCTTGAATATAGGTTAGATATATATTTTTTTAAATATAAGGGAAGAAAAGCAGGGGAAGAGGGGTCCTTCTTAACTACAAGCGCTGTTGCTAAACACAACCTATTTGTTGCTGCATTTTTTTTTATTATTTACCCACAGCAACTCCTACTCCCACCTCCATGAACGGAAAGCCAGAAAATTCAGCATCTCAAACAACTGTAGTTGCTATTTCATGCACTTTGGTAGCTGCAGTTATTTGTGTAGTCACTTGGTTTTTGTGGAATCGGCGTAAAAACTGTGATAAAGAGGTACATAATGCGTTACGTGGCATCTCCACAGAGGGTGATGATCTCCTATGAGCGCGATGGAAAGGAAAAGAGTCGGTTATAATGATAATAATAATGATAATAATAATAATAACAATAATAATAATAATAATAATAATAACAATAATAATAATAATAAAAATAATAATAATTATAATAATAATAACAACAATAACAATAGTAAGCCTTAAAATTTGGGAAGTTTTTTCGCAATTCTGCATCTTACTCCCTTATCGTCACCTTTACAAGAAGGAAGAATATAGGAGTGAGTGCAGCAGCCACCACGTATCTCACTCCTCTTATTTGTGAGGAAGATCCTGGCCAGAATTATCTTGAAGGGATTCAGGACAACCACAGAGGAAGTTCTACTAGAAAGCCATTGTGCATGGTTTTAGGTCTGGTAGCATCACAACCGACAAGATTTTCGGAAATTACAGGAGAAGGCAATCGAGCAAAATCAACTCTTCTCAACACTCCTTTAACACTCCTTTTTTCATACTTCACCTCATTAACTTCTTGGAGGACTGGCTGCGTTACATACAGTTTCGCATACTTCACCTCATTAATAACAACTTCTTGGAGGACTAGCTGCGTTACATACAGTTTCGCATAATTCACCTCATTAATAACAACTTCTTGGAGGACTAGCTGCGTTACATACAGTTTCGCAAGACCAGACAACAGTATTTTCGGTGGTAACAATAATCCCAAGTATTAGAAAAGTTTAGTAAATGTCCATCAACTTACGACAGCCAATCGTGTTGGGCTGCGTGTAACTTTTCTTGCATACTAAGTAACTTCCTTCGATTTTTTACCAGTTACAGAAACGACTTTCAATTTTCTTACTGTCATACCTTAGTTCCAGAATAACGAAAAAAATATTAGCAAAATAAAAATTGTAAAGAACGGTCTAACGACATTAAAATATAAAATCCTATGAGAACAGCAGAGAAAATTGCCTTTAAAGGTTGTTGCATAACAGTAGGGCAAACAGAAAAATTGGAGAAGAAAGAGCTTACCTAAGGTGCCGCCTTTCCCATAAATTAAAACAGCAACTTAATATAAATTTAGTGCAGAAGTTGTAAAGTGGAAGTTGTTTACAAACTCGGCCACCTATAACCGAATCGCTGAATACAAGTTCCTTGGAGGTGTCAGTCAAGGTATATAAAGAAATGTAGAAACACGGCCGTCTCCTATCATAAATTCCATATACAAGAAACCTAGCTGAATTAAACAAAAACAAGAGAACCCTTTGCGAAAATATTTCCAAAAACTTGACGGAAACAATTTTGCGATCCGTTTTACGATTAATTCACATTAAGAGAAGATGCGAACTAATCTAGGCTTTAAACAGCTGAAAATAAGTGTTCAATAAAGTTAAAGAGCATTTTCTCTTAATAAATGGCCATTAGTGAATGGTTTTTTGTGTAAGTCCTCTGAGTGAGGCGATTCTATAGTAAAAATCCCCGGCCTGACGAGTGATTTCCACGTTAAATTTCACTTGAAAAACCGATATCGTACTCATGGCTTCACGATTCGGGCAATATCACTTCATGCACAGGTGCAATTCCATGGTAAATACCCTTTCTTCGATGGCCAATCAGACCGCGAGTTTACCCTTAGCTATGCGATTCTATAGGAAAATTCATTACCTGACGAGAGAATTCCACGTTAAATTGTACGCGAAAACCGATATAGCACAAATCACGAAGCGATGAGTGCGATACCGGTTTTCAAGTGCAATTTAACGCGGAATTAACGGGCCAGGAAATGGATTTTCCTTGAATCGCATAACTGAATAAAAATAAGAAAAAAAAAAGAGAACAGTAATAATATTGTTTATTTTTATCCTGAGCGCGCGCCCCAGAAAGCCATTTCAAAGTCAACTGTCAAATCTGTCATTGACTTAGCGAATGAGAAGCAAGGTCAATCGTACACATTTGAATTTTCGACAACTTTATTTGTACCTTGCGCTTGTTTTAAGATTTGTTTTCAAACTTTTAAACAAGCTTCACACAATCTTAAGGATAATAGTGGTATTTCACTGAATTTACAAGCCGTATATCTTTAACATCTTTTTTCAAATTTCCAAAGAAGGAATATAATTTACTCCTTTTACCTATTTGGTGGCAAAACTGAAAGAAATGAAGTGTCCAAGCGAAAGCTCTGAAAGTTAAACATCGCGATTAAAGGTATTTATTTCTTCTTCTAAATATATGACAATCGACCCTGTTACTTCTTCCGTTGTCGCCTCTTCGTCTTGTTAGGTTGAACTTTTTCTTGCCATTTTATGGGCCGCGTTCACAGGATTTTCTCGCTTTCTCGTTTTCGCGAGCGAAAGAGGTTTTTTATGCCTCTCCAAGAATTTGTAGTTCATTTCAAAACAGGGAAGAACCTCTGGCTTACTTTGAAAAATGCTTTTGTTTCTTTTTGGCTCTTCAAAAGGTGAAAATGGTTTTGAAAACACTTTAAATGACATTGTAGAAAACTTTGTTACAATTTGACGATAGTTGTTATGTTTACATAGATGCGAAGCAATATCACCTAGCCTAAATACTTCGCTTCGTTGACCAATCAGAATGCGAGATTTTATTCAATTATGCGATTCTACCTTAAATAAATATCTACTGTCTTTAAATTCCCATCACTTGAAGACACAAATTTTAAAAGGACACTACTTTTACTTTTGTCAATTTTATTGTTGAACTGAAGTAATGCTCCATCATCTGCACACATATTGCATGTATTCAGATGATCAGATGACAACTGTATTATGGCCGTCTTGGTTGTAATGGGCATTCACGAAAGTCCCCTATCACTGAAAAAAAGTTTTTGTATTCTTTTCTATTTAATTCTCTGTTTTTTCTTGGCTTTAAAAAAAAACATGAAGTACTGACTTCAAACCAGACAAAGGCTCAATTTCTGAATGTTAGAGGACTTGTCTATCTTGAAGGCGATACAAGGAGGAACCGGTGGGGTTTGAATTAGATGGCATTTTGTTATATATATATCTTTATTATAGTCTATCCTTGCGGTATACTGCTCTGCTCGATGCGTTCGCAGAGCGTGGTATATCTGAAAGTTGAACAAATCAAATAATCAAATCAATATATATATATGTATATCTAATAAAATATTGGGAGAAATAGACCTGGTCCCAGTTGTTCACGATTATCCTACGCGCCAAGAGCGTTTCCCCGTACGCACACAAGCAAAGGTTTTTTTTTTTTTTAACTCGAGTGCATCGGATACTGTTTTACATATTGGATGATAATGACGCTCTACAACTACTTGCCCAACTTTTGGCTCATTAGGAACTTTTCGCTCCAACTTTCAGTTTTGTCATACAACATATACTGAGTCGTATTCTACAAATAAAAAAAATGTCGTTTCGTATGACAGTTTATTTTTGACCAAGTAAAGTGTACATAACTTTCCATCTGACCTCGTGTTGTACGACAACTTCCACTAACATCCTTTATGTGGTATATCAACAAGACATGCAGTAAAACCATAAGGTAAGTTTATTTATTTTCTCTAACAATTTCTTTTTCAAATGATAATTTCTTTTGCAATTTTCAGCCAAGTAAAATAATTTTTGAATAAAGAAATGGAAATACATAAAATATCTATTTCGATCGCGGTATTGTAAACAGCGAAGACGAATACCTATATGCCAAAAAGTTATTTCTCAAAAGGGTTTTCGGAACAATTTGACGATAGTTTTGATGATGTTAGTTAAACAAAATTGTTTGATACAATATGTTTTATTATTATCACACAGCACAAAGTAGAGTACAAATATCCTGCAATATTTTGACGAGCACCTAAGGCTAGTCAAAATACGGCACAACTCGTAAAAATACTCAGAGACACCACACACTAAAACGTCTTATAAGACGTATTCATCAGGCATGATTTATGTTTGCCCAATTGTTTTGAGACAACTGATGAGATCGTAGCTTGTATACTTTTTGGTGGAAAGTATTAGTGGCCATTTTTGTCTTCAATTTATTATTTTGACGTCTTGAATTTTTGCTAACGTTTATTAATAATTGTTTCCTTAATTAACAATGATTAGAGATTTATACAGAGCTAACTTTAATTTGAGGCAATCTTCGTACTTTGTATCTTTATTAATCGCTCATGGGAAACATTTTTATGAAATATTAAGTTGCTCCATTGGTAGATAGGAAGATTGATCTCATTATTTGTTATGGGGGAGTCTACCAGCTGTTTGATTGTCTTTTAATTGAAAAGAACTTTGTAAACACGCCAACCGTAAATTAAATTAATGACAATAGTATTGTAATACATGTATCGTAATGTAGTGTATGCATAATTAGTGTAAGTATAAGTATCAGTAGTGTTAGTAGCAAGTACAATGTAAGTGTAATTAATACTGTAAGTAGTGTAAATGATCGTCTTGTAAATAAAATTGTTTAAAAAAAAAAAAAAAAAAAAAAAAATTTTTGAATTTGAGTTGAAATATGATGTAGCTTTTCTGTTCTCCGCCAGATTATCATTAGGGTGCATTTGCTCGCTTGCATTGGGATGAATGTTTTAGTCTAGTGACTAATAATTAACGTTACAGGTAAAGACTGGGATCCTGTTCACATACGTTTGTCGCGGGTAGGAAACAAATGGACACATTGTTGCTTACGTTTTGACATATCTTATTTTAGTACTGACTATAGGGGAGGTCTGTCATGTTCACCCCTGATTTCGAAATGTCATTTTTAATCGCCATCTAAAGGAAAAAATAGAATGGATCAAAGGACTCTTGGAGTTAGCTCATTCGTGTTATGGCTTAAGTTTGTATTGATATCTTGGACTTATGGAATATAGGTACAATTTAATTCGGTTTATGTTAACTTTCAAGACAGCAAATTATTTCACGATCATTTGCACTATTGTGAAATAGTCCTAGACATCTTTTGTTTTAAACAAAGCGGCCAGTGCATTTGGTTTGTAATGCCTCCTGGTTGTACACAAAGCGGTCACAACCGTTTTTCATCGAATTCAAGCCTTCATATGGTTTGATTTCCACATATTAAGAGTAAATGCCTATAAGAATTCAGCAACCAACGTCCAGAGTGGAAATTTTTTTTTTCACTGATATTTTGCTCATGGATAGGTATTGGTACGTAACTAAACGTGATGTGGTTTGTTTTCAGAGAGGCCGCTTCAATTTGGAGAAAATCGAAAAATATATTTTTACTGTCGGCGACTTCAGAAGAGCGAAATGGGTCGTTCTCAAAATTTTGTTTGCATGCTAAAGGAAGGAAGGGAGATAGAATATTTTCCGATGCGTCAGTTCATAGAGGGTTCTTCTTCTAGTTTGGTGGTAAATATTCAACTTAGCAGTAATATGAACAGCGAACAATAATATTTTAGAACTGCCTTATTCTTAACCGAAAGAAATTTATATTTTAGCTGCAAGTCGCGATTAAAATTTTAGGCATGTGCTACACCTTGGTTTACCCTGAGACTCAAGTCATAAGATCTTTAAACATTTTACTAAAACGTACGTAAAAACTGGCTTGGGTAATTCAGTTTGCCCTTCACACGAACTCTCCAAAGTTGAACAAAATTTGGTTGAAATGTGAGACCTTAGTAGCGGTTTTTGGTGTTTACGACTGCTTGCCACTACTGCCGAAAACTTAACTCGCATGAACTTAACAGATTTGTGTTTAAAAAAAAAAACATTACTGTCTTACCCTTTTCTAGTTGACTTAAAATTTGTCTCGGGCAATTTGCTTCCTGGTTATCCTTGTTTCTTCTTCCCAAAATTATGCTCAACGAACTCGAAGCAGCTAACCTTACTTCACCCAGGAACTTCAGCAGTCGAGCATTTAATAGGAAATATTAGATTCGACAAATCCTTTCTTTTCGATCCAATTTTTACATCTTGTACACTTTAAAAGTTTAAGCTTCCATAAAGTTCAAAATAATTTACAGGTAAACGCTCCAGTCGTCAAGGGCACGTTTGTCTTTAATTATGTTGTAGCGTTGCTGTAGAGTTGCGTGACAGAACAAAATTATTCCCACCTGGAGGGTGTAGAGAAACAACGACGCAAGAAGAGACCTGTTTCCGTTGTTTTCGATTTCCCTTAGAGTGAACATTTTGTAATTCTCTTGCATCCTTTTCTTCAAATTTCGACTGTCCATCAAGCCGTAAGTAATTGTTTTTGGTTTTGTTTTGTTTTGTTTTTAAACAGTGTTCTAGTCTGCGACTGTAGACATGTTCGTAATACCATTTTGAATTAAAAAGGAAAACAAAAGTGGGGTCTTACAAAATTAAAAAATTTTCACAAAATTAAAAACAACGATTGAAAACAATCTCTTGAGTTGATTTTTCTATGAGATTTTTGCCGTGACTTGAAACTTTCTGGCCCGTCAAAATTCAGAACTTGTAAAAAGGCGGTTTCCACTGCTGTCTCTGGCAGTCATCATGGACTTGGCTATAGACGCTGCATCCGCTTTCTGGCCAGTCGTCTCTCCAATACGGAATTTACTTGTCAAGTAATCTTTTTGCTTTTCTGTAAATCTTGTTCGTCGAACATGACTAGACTTCAGGGCCCATCCCATCGGTAAACACGGATGATTTGTGAGGTTTAGACGCTTCTAGCTTGTATCTATGGTATACCACAGAACTGTTCCTGTAGTCTGTCTGCGTAGGTGAGCACTGCTCTGTCAAGAAATGTCTCATTCTCTAAAGCACGTTCGTGTTTTCCAAGATCCAGATGGTGCTGTAAGGAGGAAAATATTTGATACGTTTTCACACATCCTTCCTCCGGACAGGAAATAAGAGGAACAGTCAAGGTGTCACCCACAGGCTCCTCCTCAGTATCTGAACATCTCTGAGAATGAAAAGCTGTGTGAGGCTGAGGTCTGGACTTCTCTTTAATGAAGTGTGCATTTGGCATTCTCTCTCCATCACATTTCACAGGATCTGGAACCTGCACCACCTGCGGAGTATTAAGCTCTGAAAGTCATATGCGTTTACCAGGTCTTATTCCATACGCCTTCCAAACCCTCAGGCTTCCGTCGTTGTATTCATTATTAGAAATCAAACTCACACCTGCCATCTTCATATTCGGAGAGGGTTTTTGGTTTTGCAAGGAGCTGCTTAATGTAACATCGACTCCAGGAACACCCCCTGATAACTGAATAGCGTCTACCATTTCCTTGTAAGTCTCCATGTTAGACCTTTGGCTAAGGTGGACTCTCATGTGCGATTTAAGTGACGCAGCCTTTCTGTCACAAGGCCCTTTACCACCCTGTGGGTCCGAGAAGTCCAGGCGTTTCACGGAAACCCCATGACAGCGACTTGCAAAGCTGGCTCCCATTATAGTAGCTCCACAATGGTAGCAGCCAGCATTGTCCTGCCTATAAAAGACAGATTTCAGTTGAGGCAAGTGTGACTTCAGCTCTCCAATGAAATTTTTCATAATTGACAGCACCGCGCAGCTGTCTTGGTTACAGGTATGGAAAGCGTGTACAAATGTCATCATCTGCAAATCTTTGTTTTGTGCCCGACGAGTAACTACAGTATTGTGCCAGGACATGCCTCTTGCGAACCAATCACTTTGGCTTTCCCTGAACTTTCTTGGTAGAAACTTCATGGCCCAGTCCTGTACAAGAAGCACTGAACTTTCATCGAGACTGACATAAAATGCACTTTTTAAAGAGTACAAACCTGAGCCAACAGCAAGAAAAACTCCAGTTTCTTGTTATACTGCATAGGAGCCCGCTTTGCTTAAACCTCTATCCGCTTTTGGCCTTTTGCAGATATCCTCGCTATGATGAGATAGTATTGAAGGCACTTTGCACTTGTCCGGAACTCGGCGTGTCCATCCAATACCTAGCGATGCTCTATGTGCTGGACATACTGTCATCTGGTCAATATTTTGGGGAGAGAAGGAGATGGATGCTCTCGCCAGAATCAACTCAACTTCACTATCTATACTGTGAAACGCAAACATCGCCTTGTGGCCGGTTACATCCCGCTGACAGCTAAGTAGTGGAAAACATTCCTTTGCTCTGTTCCTGTCTCTTCTGTCGTGACCACACTGGCCTCCCACAATCGATAGAAATGAACAAGTATTTTCCATAATTCTTAAGAAGCTTGAACCAGTTTTCGTGTTTTCAGTTCACTAAGTTTATATTTAATTTATTGACGCAGATGTCAAAAACTGACTGTGGTAAAATTATATTACCAGCAACACTATATCTTTTTAAAAGTATTTAATCGTTACGATTCAAAGAGATATAATGGTCGAAAAGTCTAAGAGGTTTATAAACAATGCTGTTTTTTGCTCTCTCAATAAAACAATCTCTTTTTTCAGTCACCCGGAGCGGTCAGAAGGATTTTGCTCCTGGTCACGCAACGCCACTCCTTATCGGTTTAACTCCTCAATTTATAACTCTGTTGTAACTAATTTAGAGGGTAGCAACATCAATCATATTCATTTAAAAAGCCCATAAACCTTGTCTCAATTTAACGTTTGTATTGCGATAGCGTATTTAAGAAATACGTCAGGTTTCGGTTAAGAAAAAGGTTATCGTTCCCTTTCAGAAATAGCAAGTTGTTCAATTCAGTTAAATATTCAAATGTCTCATATTTCAACTAAATTTTGTTCAACTTCGGAGAGTTCGTGTGAAGCGCAAACTGAATTACCCAAGCCAGTTTTTACGTACGTTTTAGTACAATGTTTAAAGACTTTATGGCTTGAGTCTCAAGGTAAACAAAGGTGTAGCACATGCCTAAAATTTTAATTGCGACTTTCGGCTATATTATAAATTTCTTTGGGTTAGGAATAAAGCAGTTCTAAAATATTATTGTTCGCTGTTCAGATTACGGCCAAATGGAATATTTACCTCCAGTCTAGAAGTAAAACCCTCTATAAACTGACACATCAGAAAATGTTATCTCTCTTTCTTCCCTATTGCATGCAAGCCAGTTTTGAGAACGACCCATCTCGCCTTAAATTTTGGCTGTTCTGAAGTCGCCGACGGCAAAAATAGATTTTATCGGTTTTCTCCAAATTAAAGCGGCCTTTCTGAAAACAAACGACATCGTGTTTAGCTACTTACCAATACCTATCCATGGGAAAAATATCAGCGGAAAAAAAATTTTCGGCTCTGGCCGCGATATTTCAGTTTTGCTCGATTCTTATAGGCGTTGGCTCTTAATATTTGCGTAGTAACTAAACATGTGAGAGATTAAACCATCAGAAAAGTAAACAAATGGCCAGTCACGATAGCAACGCTTCGCTTTTGGGCCCATCCGCATTAGCAGACAAAACAAGAACTGTCATGACAAAATTAAAGGAAAAAGTTTGTGATGACAAATTTTTGTAACTTCTGTTGCATCCGCACCGAACATGTCAAAGTTATCAAAAAGCTGTCAAATTCGGCTAACTTCTGGATCTTGTGCGGCCACTTTCACAGCTTCATTATTAGTCTGATGAAGCGGCGACTGGAAAATTACTCCACCGTTGTATGTTGCCCCGGCTGAATGAAAATTGTTTCCTTGTTGGTCTTCATGGGAAGGTACATTCCAGCGCATGATCTGCTCAAATGACTGGTCGCTATAGTTCGCCAATGGATTAAAACTCCAATTACCGGGATTCATCTTAAGTTAAAGTTGTAAAATCTGCGAGACAATTACTGCAATTATTTGGTGAACTGAAACCAGTTCATTTACCGCACTAATGGTAGCGTTTACTTCAAATGATAGCCAAGTTCATCCCGTTTTGGTTTATTTAGAAGATTTTTCCATGCTTTACCCGGGACAAATTTTTTCGGCGATGCGATTGAAAATTTGTCCGCTTCGGCAAAAAATTGTCAAGTCGCGACAAACCATCCGCACTTGTAAAGAGTTGGGTGATGACAGAAAATTTGTCTAAATAGACAATTTTGTTGCCAGTGCGGATAGGCCCTTTCCTCATAAAAATGGCTGGTTCCTCTTGTAAGCCAATAACAATATACGGCACATAGAGAAAACAGTGTGTATATACCCCTGAACGATGAAAATATATCAAGTGGAATGAACAGTTTTGATCTCGGTTCGCATTTTTGTCAATGAAATGAACACATGTCGGTTAAAGAGATGAAACTTACGGGCCACGTGCAAAGCTGTCAATTGTTTCTTGGATATTGCACATGTTAAATATTCATATAATGACATCTCATTTGCATCTACATCTACATCTACATTTATTAAGTCGGTAAAATCTGTACAGACATCACACCAAGCAACTTGCGCACAAAGTGAGAAGACTATATGAAGGCTTGAAATTATATTAAGAACGATTGTGATCAAGAAACGGCCAAGGAATATTCCACAATAGTGCAAATAACGGTGAAAGATGATCGAGGAAAAGCGATTGGTAAGTTGTAAGATGACATGTTACACGTATTAGACAAAAATTAGTAAAAATTCTCAGTCTGCTTTTTTTACTGAACGAATTGGTATTGCTGTGTTTGTTCGAGCAAGCCTCAAGTCTGGACCGAAATATTGGAGTTCGAAAAAAAAAAAAAAATTAGTGAGACTATCTTAGCCGCAATGATTGATGAGTGGACTGTATGTTGAAGAGCTCCCGAGGAGAAAAGCACAGTGATAGAGCAATGATTACATTATGCTAACTGAAGACGAACGCAAATGCGCGGTTTATGCTCTTCCTCGTAGTCACAGCGTGTGTTGAAATGAACCCGCTACGAGTTAGTTAGTGAGAGCAAGTGGTACTACGAGCTAGTGACACTATGAGCTTGTGACACTACGAGCTAGTGAGACTATCTTAGCCGCTATGATTGATGACTGAACTGTATGTTGAAGAGCTCCCGAGGAAAAGCACAATGATAGAGCAATGATACCAATGATACCAACTGAAGACGAACGCAAATGCGCGGCTTACCAATATGGCTGCATGCCTCTGATGCTCTTTTTCGTGGTCACAGCGTGGTGTTGAAATGAACCCGCTACGAGCTTCATCGAAATTAATTTTGACTTTCACCAAGTGGGGAGGGGTAGCAAGCTCGACTACATTCGTTCACGGTCTACAATACAACTTCGGTCTATGGAATACAAGTTCCGTCAACATCTGCTTCAGCTTCACCACAATACCTCATTCAATGCTTCCAGCATGAGTGAACTAAAATGAGATAAGCTAGTGGCCTATTTATAAGAAACAAAATGGCTTTTCTTGCCATCGATGAACCATTTGGAATATGTATAATTTACAAAAATGATTCATTCATCGTCATTTCGTTATTACGGTCGCCAAACGAAAGCACGCACATGATGGATAAAACCTGGACTGGTCAACTTTTTGCTTATAGGAAAAACAAGCATGTTTACCGCCGTCGACATTTCAGGCGACACGGTTTTGAAAGGCAATATTAGTCAATATTCAGATCTTTTAATCTCAATGAATGGACAGTGAATCCTTACGTTTCAATGCTGGCGTGTATTCTCACTTTTGACTCGCCATTAAAAGCATTTTATCTTACATTTATCAACGAGGCAAATTGTATATTATTATTATAATCATTTTTCATATTTCTTTTTTCGTGCACTCTTAGAGCTCATTGAATTAAACAAGTTCAATACTTATTCGTCTGTCAATAAATAAACATGCGGTTAGTCTTCCACAAACTCCTTCCACGATGCATAAATTTCGTTGATCGTGACTTTTGCCTCGTATCGTGATGACAATAGTAATGGTATTACCTGAATCGAAAGGAAACGAAGAAAGATGTCGCTATAAAATGTTACGAAGGATTCAAGAGGAAAGAGCTGTTTCAGATCTGTAAATGTTAAACTGCAAGAAATTTTAATTTTTTTCAAATTACTCCTAGTGATTGTTCGTTATTTTCGTTCATTATAAGAGTACATAGTTTCCTTTGGTGGGCTGCCCTACTTCTTCAAGTTCACGACCCCCAAGTTTCACCCTGACATCTCTTTTTTAATGATAAGCAATGTGGAAGTAGCTTCACTATCTCATTGCAGGAGGTCACTATAACACGGGAAAAGGGGATATTTATTGCAACGTATTTTTTCCTTACAGGTCCTACGCCAGAGTTAATAGGAGTTCCTCAGAACCAAAGCACTGATATAGGGGCCAATGTAACTTTCAGCTGCACCGCCACAGGTCTACCTAGGCCAAACATCTCGTGGATCAAAAACAGCGATTCATTTGCCTTACAATCCAACCCAAGGGTGACATTCATTAACGATCCACTGGACGACACTGAAACCATGCAAAGCCAGTTGTTTATTACAAGAGTGAAAAGAGACGATTTTAGCGAATATCAATGTGAGGCCAAAAACGGTGGTGGTAAAAATTTGTTGTTGCCAGCTTTCTTAACCCCAAAAGTTTCAGGTTAGACATGCATTAGTGTTTGTTTTCCTTATCATTTCAAAGTTGAAAATCCACGAAGTCTTTCACCTGCATGCATGCCAACTCAGCCTCCTTATTGAAATTCCCCCAATACCAAGCAAGCGACATAAGCTCGGTTTTTGGATGATTGCCTCTTGGTGTACATTTCCGTAGATTATAAAGAAACTCTCTATGTCACCAGAATATTAAGAAAAAATAAGCAGTGTTTTCTGTAAGATTTTTATAAAAAATTTTTAGAAGTTGTCATTTCCCTTTCACCCGGTCCCTGTATCTCCTCAGTCTTTTTATCATCAAGACTCCCCTTAAAGTTTAATTCTCTTCAAACCGGGTCTTTCGAGCAAAAAAGCCTTGGTCCCCGCCATCCCAAAGAAAGATCACAAATGAGACAATTCATAACGTCCCATTCATTCATATTAATTCTTTTTGTGTCAATTTGCAGATGCCCAGAAACCTGCGATCGTTGAAGGTCCAAAGAACCAAAGTGTCCTGATCGGTTCCGATGCTACCTTAAGCTGCACTGCTAGGGGTCTCTCGAGGTCAACAATCCACTGGATAAAGGACAATGCTTCATATCCTTTACAGTCTAACTCCAGAGCACGTGTCATTCCAGAAGGGCGAACCAATCGCAGCCACCTTTTTATAACGAGAGTACAGATGGAAGGCTTTGGAAATATTAATGTATTACAAATAATAGCATTGGAAGGAGCCAATCAGGAGTGGCTGTCTTAAACATAGGTTAGATATTTTTTTTAAATGGAAGGGGAAAAAGTAGGGTGAGAGGGGTCCTTCTTAACTACATGCGCTTTTCCTAAGAACAACTTGTTTGTTACCACATTTTTTTTTTATTATTTATCTACAGCAACTCCAACTCCCACCCACAAGAATGGAGAGCCAGAAAATTCAGCTTCTCAGACAACTATAGTCGCTGTAGCATGCACTTTGGTAGCTGTAGGCCACTAGGCAGGATCTTTAACATCGCAACAAATGTAAGTTTTGTATCATGTAGTTTTCTTCGTTGTTCTCGTTGTAGCTTTCCTTGTGTATTTAGTCTAGTTTATATTGTAATAGTTTTCGTTCGCTGTTTTATTTGCAGTTTTAACCGTACCGTGTACCGTTCGCGTTAGAATTAGTTAGAATTAGTTAATATAAATCGCCAGTGGCAGCTACAGCTTGCTCACATTAATCTATCTTTTCAACAGGGCAAGGTTCCGTGGAGATGGTCGTCGTTAGAATCTCTACTAGATCTGCATTTTACATCCATGAGTGATGTGTAAGTTTCATTTTGTATTTAATACTGTCAGATCTCTGTCTCTTGACTTCGAGTCGGAAGTATTGCCTAGTGGAAAGGATTTCCAAAAAACACATCTGCCTTGCGCTCTGGTATATCCCTTGGAGCATTATTGTGGTCATATCTGGACTTCCTTTTACGTTGTTTGTTCGTCTTCATGTACATGTACATGCATGGTGTATCTATACCTATTTGCATTTATGGACACACCATGAGAACTTAGTGTGACTTAAGTAATTCCTTCCTTCAAATCGAGCATCATATGCACATGTCACCTAATTGAAATTAATACCAGAGGCAAGGTCCACATAAGAGGAAAGACTCAACGAAGTTTTGAGTGATGTAAATATCCATTAAACATTAAAAGAATACAACGAGACTCGATCTTTAATCAATTCAGCGCTAATAGTTCGAATTCTTTTGTCATTGAAGTTATTAACCCTTTCACTCCCAAGATCTCATTGTTAATTCTCCTTACTGTCTGCCATAAAATTCTTTAGATTTTATTCGGAGAATTTGGAATGGGTTTAACAAATAATCTCCTTGATATATATTTTTTTATCTTATCACTTGCCTGCTTGATATGGTATTGATATTGTAAGGAGAAATTCTGTCTTGGTCACTCATAGGAGTTAAAGGGCTAAGGCTATGACGCATATTTGCATGCGCAGGTGGTCATTTGGTATACTTCTATGGGAAATCGCCACTTATGGTAAGTGTGATGTGTTACTATGTGCGACTTAAAACGACATCGTAAGAACTATAAATCATGTTCTCGTCATGAGGCTCCAATCCGTAAAGCAGCCCAATGTTAGCAAGGCTCTTCTATAAATCTAATCATATAGACACAAGTATCTTCATTTTGGCAATGATTATTGTCAGTCAAACGAAACTGAACAAGATGAGAAGACCGCCTCCAGGTGTAGGTTGTGCTCGTATCAAACATTTTATACGTGCTATATCTTATTTGTCATATATTTTACCATAAAAAATACGAAAATACTAACTCGAAAATATTTTAATTTTTTTCCCTCTGGTAGAATATTGAAACATAACTGATATTTTTACTTCAATCCTCTTAACAGTGAAGAGAAAAACAAAACTGAGCGACAATTTTGCTTCTCTGACAATGTTGCAGTCTGTGGCATGGTTTAGTTTCTTTAATCCTGCGAACAGTGAAGAGAAAAATGAAACTGAGCGACAATTTTGCCTCTCTGACAATGTTGCAGTCTGTGGCATGGTTTAGTTTTTCTGTTTTCGGCGCAAGTCTAAAAATTGAAAACTTTAAATAGCGATTAATTTTTGTTTTTCGGCCAAAACACTCCAGTCGTTGACAGTACTACCCAAGAGGCGGGAAAAGGTGTCCATTTGCACGGTAAATTTTTACCTCCAGCGCCCTCTCCCCAGGTCCGCTTCCTTGCTCAAGGGGTTTGGGAAGGAAGTGAGAGTTTAACTGTCTCTTCGAGGTCTTTCATGACGTTTTGGAACGTCTTGTGTGTTTTTGTCCCTCCGTTATGTCCATTACAGTGAGCAGCCAAACTTTGGACGTTAGCTAAGAAGGAAAAAAGATCGTAGACTTCGTATTAAAGTATATTGGAGCGGGTGTTGTATCCATATCGACTTTTCAGGCGCCATATTGTAAAACATGGTTGGAATGGAGGTGAGGGATTGGGGAGGGGGTAAATTTTGGATACCATTCCCTCCCCAATGGCACGCCTGGAGTCTGCGAAGGAAGTGAAAGTTTCGCGCTCTTTTAGACTGTCCGTTCGCCGCCATCATGGTAAGCAATAAAACCTTTGATGCGAGTAGGGACGGAAAAGTGTCAAAATTACAAATAGCAGCGGGGGATATAACAGTTTCGAGGCTTCTTCGAGCTTTTCAGGCAAGTACACATTGTATTTACATTTGGATTCTTGCAAAATCGCCCGATGACATGACTGCAACAGTGCAAGATTACGTAATCTTAAGCAAAAGTTAGATCGTGTTTAATTGTGATTACCTTGCGAGCAGTTGTCTTGGGGGTGAAATCTTCAATGTCTTGCCTTAAGACGATGGATCTTCTCGTCTTGTTATGGGGGAAGATTTGACGAATTCGTCATCAAACATCCCACAGATGACTGAAGATATAGGGTAATTAAGTCAATTGTTAACTTATGGCGGCTCTCTTACTGGCTCTCAAGCAAGTTCTTCAAGGCCACCACTTTTCGGTAATGCAAGACGAAAAGGTGACGCTCTTGCGGAGATTATTCATGCGGAAATAACAGACAAAAATGTGAAGGGACCTCCTACGTACTAAGAACTGGTGGCAGACATATGTTATCATCAAGGAAACCGCTAATTTGATGTACGGTCAGTCCAAGGCAAGAGATGCATTTAACGATTCATCTCTAGAGTTGGTGATCACGCTCGAACAAACACCGAAAAATTGAGCCGTTCATTACGCTTTGTTAGAAAGGGAATTGCCGCAACGATAAATGTTGATCAATATAAAGATGCTGATGCTGTTTCGTATGCATTCAATGTTTTATTCCTTTCAGTACTATTAATATATCATGTTGAGTGTTGAAGACATGTGCCCATTTATTATTGGCAGCCGGGAAAAAAATGAGCCTTGACAAAAGCCTCCAAATTCACGCGAAAAGCTGAAAATTATTTTGAACCCTGAAGGGCGCTCATATAGACGGCTATACAAACAAGCAAATGAAGGTAGAAAAAAGAAGAAAATAGTGAACAACAGACACTTAAGTCTAATAAACTCAAACTTAACCGAGCACAGACGTCCCGCTTGCACTGCTCCAGCTCGTCATTAGACAGGCGGTTGTGTAAATTTATTCCATTCTCAAAACAAAACCTCCTAACTGACTTCGAACTAAGGTCTTTCTTGCTGGAAAATCTTTCTTTTAGAAATAAGCTCACCTCGGACTATGTTTTTCTTTGAGTTATTACAAGATCATTTATGTACTCAGCACTGAAGTCGTTCATGTTTGGAGAAGTAACTACGCGGTAAATACGAATTTCCCGCTTCCTCCTTTCCAGAGAAGTGTAGCGTAGGAGGGGAGGGGGGGGGGGGGGGGCAGGGCCAAAAAAAAATCTCTCAGCGCATGGAGGGAAGTGGATCTGGGGAGAGGGCGCTAGGGACAAAAAAATTACCGTAAGAATGGACACCTCCCCCTCCCTCTTGGGTAGTTCTGTCAACGATTGGAGTGTTTTGGCCGAAAAACAAAAATTGAACATGGATTGCAATTTTCCAAATTCAATTTTTAGACTTCCGCCGAAAACAGAAAAACTTAGACATGTCACAGACTGCAACATTGTCGGAGAAGCAAAATTGCTGCTCATTTTCAATTTTTCTCTTCATTGTTGACAGGATTATAGTAAAAATATAAGTTATGTTTCAATATTCTACCAAAAGGAAAAAAAGTCAAATATTTTCGAGTTGGCACTCGTATTTTTTATGATAAAATATAACGAGAATAAGAAAATTGACATTAGTTTTCAATTTTTTTTACTTTAAACGAAAATTGAATGGACGAATGACGCACTGACCCACCATCTGCACACACATTGCATATATTCAGATGGTCAGATGACAACTGAATTATGGCCGTCCCTATCACTGAGAAAAAGTTCTTGGCTTTAAGAAATGTATGAGGTATTAACTTCAAACCATACAAAGGCTCAATTTCTGAATGTTGGAGTTATCTATCTTAAAGCGATAGAAGGTGAAACCGGTGGGGTTTGAACTCAATGGCATATGAAAAAGTCTATTTTTAGTTCTATAAATACATATATATATATATATACATATCAAATAAAATATTAGAAAAAATACAGCTGGTCCCAGTCGTTTACGATTATCATATACGCAAATAGCTTTTACCCGCACAAATTCATCTTCAGCGTCTACACACCTTTTTCTGTTTTTATTTATTTCTCGATTCTACCGGATACTGTTTCACAAATTGGATGATAAAGCAGTCTACCATTAGCCCAGAAACAGGCATTGGCTCTTTGATCTTGTCCAAATTTTGGCTCATCAGGAACTTTTCACTCCAACTTTCAATTTCGTCATACAACGTTCGGTGAGTCGTTTTCTACTTATAAAAAAAGGTCGTTTCGTATGAAGGTTTATTTTTGACTAAGTAATGTGCGCATAACTTTCTGTCTGACCTCGTTTTATACGACAGCTTATGATTATTTGCACCATCATTCTTTAGGTGGTATATTAACAAGACTCACAGCAAAACCATAAGGTAAGTTTATGCATTTTTTCTAACAATTTTTTTTTTCAAATGATGATTTCTTTAGCATTTTTCTGCCTAGTAAAATAATGTTTGAATAAAGAAAAGGAAATAAATAGAATATTTATTTCGATCGTGGTA